>NC_057797.1:187852812-188151022 GCF_018294505.1 Triticum aestivum | reverse complement strand
GGGGCGGCCGCCCCGGGCCCCCAACATCCCAGGGGGCCCTCCCCAGCCAGGTGTATATACTAGCCCAAAGTGTAGATCGTGAAAAAAATTCCCTGGTCCAGCAAGCAGCCCGCGTCCTTCATGGCATCCGGACGCTCTTCTCTTAATAGGAAAACAATGACGTAGATAGCTCAGTACACGGGGCCTGCCCTGTTTTCGTTTTGATCGCCACAATTTTCTCCAACAAGATCGCTGCAATCATTTTTTTTCCTAACAACATTGCTACTACTATCGTAAAAAAAGGATCGCTACTTATCCCTAATTCCACCAGACCCAGTGCTCCGATCGCGAGTGCCCATGCTCGGACGCCGACGAACTCCTCTTGCGAGACTCCAGTCTCCATGCGCCGGACGCACACGGGCATGCACGGCCAGACCGCATGGGCGCATGGCCGAGCGCCTCCCGCCTCCCGCCAGACGCCGGTTCATTCCACATCGTGTCATGGCCAAGCCCCAGATTATCGATCAACGGATGTGAATCCAAGGTGTATCGTATTACCGTGCTGAAATTCAGCCATTTGTGAGGTATACATGCTTGTAATCATACTTACAAATTATATCACTTCTGTTAAACTAATTAATTGGACCAATGGTGAAGCTGCTTTTACTTTAAGTAAATTGTAGAACTTTAGTGCTGAAAGTTTCTTAGATTGGAATGAGATATTTTCATAGGATTTTTTGCGGTATTTTGGCACAAATTTATTTTTAATAGATTTGAGTTTACAGCCCTTACAAATTGTCTTATGTGATTGCATGTATATTCACTCCCATCATTGCAAATTCAAGAGCTTTAAACTCTTGTGCAATTAAAAAAGTCATTTAATCTATATTATGTACTTCCTATTTTTGTCTTCGTGCATTTTACGATCCAAAGTTCAAAAAATTATTTTAGAAATTTACTTATGAATTATGTGCCGTGACATGATTGTATAGTCATATGCAATCCACATATTATTACGAGTATTAATAAGCCCAAAATTTTACTTTCGCCCCGGGCCCTTAAAATCTTAGGACCGGCCCTAGTTGGATCGCCCAAGGAAGAGTCGCGGAGGCGCGGACGCGCAGCCGGAACACGGCGTCCCTGGTCCAATTGATGATGCGCCGTCGCACGCGCCGTTTGTATTGGCAGCGCTGCGGGACGTCGGCGTCGGCGAGATCGCGGGGCGATCGCGCGCGGCGTGAGTAGGGAGGACATGCCCCTTTGTGTAGTAGGGACAAACACCGGCCACCATCCTACTACCCGGCTACTTGTGGACGAGACGCGTGAGCTAGCGCGCGATCGATCGTCAGAATTGGCAGTGGCCGGCGATCAAGATAGCAAGTTTGCAAATCATTACATGCGCATTGCGCACTGATGATGGTACGACCAGTCGCCTACTCCTAGCGTACCACAGGCACTCCATGACAGTAGGAAGTAGCACATGGCATCAAGAGACGGACGACCCTACGCTACGCGGCCACCGAGTTGGCTTGATTTTCCATAAACATGCAGCGGGTCAAAGCGAGTTAGCCGGCCATGCATGCCTGCCTCCTCTTGTGCTAGCTTATCCGACTACGGTCCGCCCATTGTCTTGGATGGGCGTATCCGCGTAGTATGCCACCACGTTCTCGTGCCGACGCCAAGGAATGGCAGACAGGGAAAGAGGAGACGAGCAAAGCACGCGTCGCTGCATGACGACGAGAACCAGGTGGGCCCAGCGACTCCCGGTCCGACCGGCCGTTGCGCCCTGTTCCCTTCCCTGGCCACGAGTCAACACAAAGTTGTCCATCATTTGGCCACGAGTCAACACAAAGTTGAGGCCAACTCCACCGTGCTGTCCGCGTGCGTTCGTTTGGGGTAAAACAGACGAACCAGGCGGCCTAGTGCGCGGGCGCAAACGGACTTTTGTCCGTTTTCTGTTCCATTTCGTTCCATCCCGACCTAAATTTGCGTCGCTTTTAGGGTGAAACGGACAACACGCGGACGTGCGGGCCGTATGCGCGTGTCCTCCTCTTGCCCGCCCGTCAGTGGCACAAGGGCGCCTTTTTCTATCCGCCCCCTCCCTCCCTCCGGCCGGACGCCCTCCATTCTTCTTCACTCTTCCCCATCCTTCTCTTGCCGTCGCTGCTGCCATTGTAGCTATGCAGCTCTGACGCGCGCTCGCCCAGCCCCTTCCCTTCGGCGCCCCCGAGCTACCCAACCACGGCTCGTCCGGCTGTGAGAGGCCGCGCCACGCCATGGATTGGCCGGTCACCGGGCCGGAAGACCATGGCAGAGCCGCAAGGCCACATGCAGGCAGTGGATCCTCCTCTAGCCGCTCGGATCTACACCGTCGGTGGTCCGCCGACAGATACACGAATGGCGGTCGGCCGGGCTCGGTGCTAGCCCAAAAGCTCGTCGGCGCATCATTGCCGCTCATTAAGTGCGAACACTGCCTAAAGATGGTCGTGCGCCGCGTGTCTACAACGCCAGAATATCCTGGATGGGTGTTCATCAAGTGCTTAAACGATGGGGTACGTGCTCTTTTTAGCTTCGGTTTGTGCTCTAGATTTGAATAGTTGTGTTAACTTCAAATTTTGTTGTGTAGAATTGGTGCAAGTTTTGGTATTGGGAAGAAAAGTGCATCGATATATTGATAGAGCGCAATTTAGTAGATATTCGTGCACTTTTAGCTAGCATAGAGGCCGTAGATGAAACAAGTGCACTTGTTGCTAGATTATAGGCTAGACACGAGACTAGATGCAAGGAAGCAACCTCTACTTCTTTAGACTCGAAGAAGAAAGAAACACGCAAGATGGAGGCGGCTCCTTCGCAGATTAACAATGAATGCATCGAGAAGGCACTAATCCAACTTACAGGAGCAGTTATGAAAGTTGGATATCTTTTAAAATGTATTCTTGTGGTTTTTGTTTTTTTGGTCTTGCTTTTCTAGTCAAAATTTGATGATGTATTCCCATGTATCAAGGATGAATGATGAAAAAAAGTTTAAGGGCTTGTAAAGAAAAAAGTACGCGGACAGGATGCGGCCGCGCGTTGAACGCACGACCACCGCATCCCAGAATATGTCCGAACACGATCCTATTGTCCTATCCAAACAGACAGAATCCGGACAAAACGGACATCCGTTTGAGATGGAATTGGCCTGATGGCCTCACTGTTGCTGTTGCTGGCCAGGGCCCACTAACATGCGACCATGGGAGATATTGCAAAGTTGACTGGGCACGGAAATGCGCGGAATGAACGTCGAATGAGTCGCTCCATGGCGTAACTGGACCCGACGGAGACTGGGTTGGGCCCCTACAAGAAGCCTCGTTTGGGAAGTCCAACACGATGAGACCAGTGCAACATGACACTAGTTTGGCGAGAAAGCTGCAAGTTGCATGGTTCCCTCAATCAATCAAAGAATAAATAAGCTGCAAGTTGCATGGCCGCATGGTGCATCCCCTCGATTTCATAGTGGATGAAGTGTACTATTTCTTTAATTTTTTTTTGCGGGAAATTTCGTGCATGTTTCAAATGTTGGAGCTTTACCAACAACGAAATCTTGATGATCTTGCTATTTTAACCGATCGAATGTGTGGACGTAAACGACGACGGGTGCAGCATCGTCGAGAGACCAACGGGGAAAACGTTCACTTCCTCCGGCGGCGCACCGAAGAAGAGCTCGACCCCACACTGAGAACGTGCGGGCATCTAATCTGGAGTTTCGTTTAAGTTATTGCTCTGAGTTGGTCCCTGGTTTCTTCGAGTTTCCCTTCGTACAGTGCCTCCCTTAGACCCTTTTGATGTTGTTCGTGTGGAGTTAACTGTATCTACAGAATTTCTTAGTCCATTGCTATCAGTCAACTCAACTACTACACCCTATACAAATTAGTACCAGTCAAATTTCGGACCAAGAGCACGATCTACCGGACGGTGGAATTCTGAGCTTTCAAGTCAAGACTCAAGAGGAACATATTATCCACAGGTGCTTCGAGGACCAAAAGAACCGTCCTTCTTGTGCAGTCCTAACAAAGTAAATGGATCTATCATGGATGGAGTGAAAGCAGCCACTCTACATTCGGGCAGAATGTCCAGGGCCAATTCTTTTGGGCGATTCTCAACCCCTCCCTAGCTTTTCCTAGAATCGTCACTATATATAATTTTATCTAATTAATGTCTAATTAGCTAGGATTGTAAAAAAAATATGAAATGACGATTCTAGAAAAAGCTAGAGAGGGGGGGGGGGCGATTCTGGGAGAATAGCCTAAAAGAACTGGCCCCCAGTGTAGGCGAGCTTGTTATCGCGTGCACATCTCTGTCAAGACTAATCCAACTGTAACCATGCGTCTGAGCAAGACAATATACTCTCCTCTCTTTTTTTTTCTGTGGTGAGACCAAGACAACATACAAGCCAAGCATATTCTAGTTTGGTCACATCCGGGACGGTGACACCGTCGGCCAATAAGGAAAAACGGCATGGTAAATACCAGTCTGCAGACAAGAAGAATATACTTGGTCGTCGATTCGCTGAATTGACATGTGCAGAACGGGGCACTGGACAGTGGACACCGCAGATTTCATAGCGGAGGTGAGCGGATAATCGAGCTTGTGGTTGAGTACGCCCTCCCCAAATGTTTCCTAATGCCAAGCTGTAATCGTATCGAATCCAGCCTATATTTCCCGAGAATGACGTAAAATTCTATCTGATTACGATCGAGAGCGACATACATTTGTGGAGAGCAGTAAGAAACCATGGCCACCAAAGAATAATGGCAGCTTGGTTGGTGCTGTAATGGCTCGTCAGTGGTGTCACTGTAATCGGTCGGAAAGAATTTAAGTCACCCCTTCAGGATCGGGGAATATCATGTTAGGAAATCTGAAATTCCTGCATATACATTGAGTTGGTGAAGAAAAATTGCACGTGGAAAACTAAGAGCTCATTGATGCAAAAATGGACAAACTACATATGATCCTCGGAAAGAGGTGAAGTAATCTCTTTTTTATGAAAAGAGGTGAAGTAATCTTTCTTCGTTAGATCTGTTTCAAATTCTGAGTTTAAGTCACAAACTGCTGCCTACTGAGCCGTATGAGTGGATTCAATTCATATGCAGCAGCTTTGTTTTAGGGATATTCATATGCAGCAACCGGACGTCAATGCCTCGATAGTCAAATATAATGGCCTTATCCATATCGGCTTTAGGCCAGTGGGAAAACTTTGACTTTTTACTCAAAAAAAAAACTTTGACTTTGCCGGACGCATGCTTTGGCGTGGCCATCTGAACATATGGCTGCGTGCATCGTCCTGATGCAGAGACCGGGGTTATCTTTTTTTCAAAAAAAAAATCTAAACATATGTGAAAAAAAATTATAGACATGTGGACAACATTATGTAGCAGCGGTGCGATCCTATTTACCGCTTAACATGCCAGTTATAGTGCCATTCATACGTGGCAGCTCCTATACGCCGCGCGTTGCATCATCGCACGCCACACGAGAGAACAACCTCCGACTAGGCCGGCCCATTGGCAGGTGCGACGCAAGGCTTGACATTGCAGCGGCAAAAGTCCAAAAAAGAAGAGCCCCTGCATGGAATCGAACAAAAGACATCTTGTTCTTGAATGCCAGTAGCCAGCAACTTGAGATGTTGGGCATTCGTGACCTATCGCTAGTGGCAAATCGAACATTTTTAGTTTTTTTAGTAATTCATGAAAATTGCGATTTTTAAACTGAGAATAATTTTTGAAATTGAGAACATATTTTTTTGAAAGACAGACATTTTTTCAAACTTGATTTTTTTAAATAAAAATGTGAACATTTTATGAAATGTGATAACTTTGTTTTTATCACACTAGCTTTTGCCTACTTTGTTTATACCACTCTAGAATTTGACATCTCATTTTTGCCACTCTTAACTTTTGACAATACATCACAATTGTCATTTCATAACAAAAGCATTTTTTTTCTGAATGACAATTGTGACATGTTATCAAAAGCTAAAAGTGGAAAAAGTGAAATGAAAAATTATTGCTTTTGCCATGAAATGGCATTTATGATACATTATCGAAAACTAAGAGTGGCAAATGTGAGATGTCAAATTCTAGAGTTGCATAACAAAAGTGGGCAAAAGCTAGTATGACAAAAACAAAGTTCAACATTCAAAAATGTGCATAATTTTTCAAAAAGTTCAACATTTATGGAAACACAAACATTGTATCAAACATTTGATATTTTTCTGAAAAACGCGAACATTAAAAAAAACATGAACAAAGTTGAAAATGTCAACCATTTTGTAAAAACACATTTTGTTTTGCAAAAGAGAACAATTTTTCAAATTCCAAACAAAATTTTGGAATATTGGAAATTTTTAAAAAATTGCGAATTTATGAAAAAAGAAATATAAAAATAAAAATGATATAGAAGGAAAGGAAAAAAATATTCTGAAAATATATACAAAAAGAAAAAGGGAAGGAAAACCAGTGAAGAAAAATAGGAAAAAACAGAAGAAAGCGCAAAACGAAACAAAAATGTGTATCTTAGTTCCTTGGGCCGGACCATCTTCGGTTTGCTCCCTGATCGTATGTGCGAAGCAGGAGCATTGCGAAAATCACTAATTAAGGAGTACTCGTTGCAAAAAACACTTCACTTACTTAGGTCGCGACTTGTTGCAATTTGGAAGTTTTCCCTTTTTTCGTAGATTCGTTTATTCAAAATGTTTTATCTTTTAAACCGTACGTCCAAATCTTGAACCATTTTCATCATTGGATTCCTCGCGTCCAGATCTTCAAAACTAGATCCTATGTTAATAGGTTTTGACGAACTTTTTTTCACACGAAAAAACCGGAAGAAAAGGAACCGCGCGAAAAAACCGAAACCGGGAGCACGGTTTTTTTTCCTTTCCGAAAAAGGCACGCCCTTGCCTCTTGCGAAATCACACCCGTGCCTCTCGCAGAAGCAAAACCGTGACTCTCGTGAAAGGAAAAAAACAGAAAACGCGTTTTTTTCGTTTCCGAGAGGCATGACCGTGACTCTCGCGAAAGCACAACCGTGCCTCTCGCGGAAGTAAAACCGTGACTCTCGCGAAAGAAAAAACAGAAAACACGGTTTTTTCCCTTTCTGAGATGCACGGCCGTGACTCTCGCGAAAGCACAACCGTGCATCTCGTGGAAGCAAAACCGTGACTCTCACGAAAGAAAAAAAAATAGAAAACACGTTTTGTTTTTTCCTTTTCGAGAGGCATGGCCGTGACTCTCGCAAAAGCAAAACCGTGACTCGCGCAAAAGAAAAAAAAAAGAAAAAACTCGTTTTTCTTTTCTTTTCTGAAAGGCATGCCCGTGACTCTCGCTAAAACACAACCGTGCCTCTCGCAGAAAAAAAACCGTGACTTTCGCGAAAAAAATGTGTTTTTTCGCGCAAATTTTTTTTTTCAAATTTTTCTATCGAAAAGCTAAGAAAGACCGGGGAAAAACCAAAACGTCGAGAAAACCCGAAAAAATAATTTAAAAAGCCGAAAATTCATGCGAAAAAATAAAAAAACAAAATCCGGAGGCAGCGTCCAGAGCGCGACACGTGGCGAATGGCTGAGAGCGCGCCAAACGGCGCCGGTCGTTGCGAGGCTCCCGAAGGAGGGCTCGTTAACTAGTTGCTCCCGGAGCATTGTGCCGCAATAATCGGCGTATAGGGATTTCGTTCAGGAGATTCCTATTTGCCGCTCTCTGCGACAAACTGTAGCTAATTCGCATAGAGTCACCGACTAGCAAACAAGGGGGGCCGGCCCAATTACGAGGTAATTCACGCCCTACAGTTTCCAATTTTGTGAACCTCCTAGAAGCAGCTTTTTTGCGTTGTTTTTTACACCACTAGCTCCTCCTGCGTGGGTCGGCTCAGACAAAGATGGCCCTGTGTGAATCCCTACCAGTCTGCCGCAAAATGCGGCAGACAGGAGGTCCCTTTAGTTCATACGCAGGATCATGCCCTTTTTCCCTCAGTGAGTCGGCCCATATAAGCTTCTTCCTTGCACCGGTTTTTGGAACCTTCTAGAAGGTTCTTGATTTTCATATTTGTGGTTACTTTGATTTTTCTTTTGCCTTGTTTAGTTTGGTTTTATTTATTTATCCATTTTATTTTTTTATTTTTTTTCTTTTTATGTTCTTTTCTTTTTGAAGTTCAAATTTGCGAACATTATTCAGTTTTGCTAATGTCTTAAACTCCAGGAATTTTTTTTGAAATCCACGGTATGTTTTCAAATTCATGAACTTTATTCAAATCCAAAAAAAATTATAAAGCTTTGTTTTTTGTTCAAATCCATGATATTTTTTCGAAATTTTTGATCCTTTTCAAATCGAAAATAGAGCAGCTATTTTCCTGAGACAAAGACCAGCAGCTAAAAAAAGGAAAAAAAAATAGCAATCGAGCAGAGACGGGCGAGCGAGCGAGCGTGGGCGAAAGGTTTATTGGGCCGCGGCACATGCATTCGCCATGTTGACCGCAGGAGCCAACGGGCGCTTGACACGTTGATTAGGTGCTCTCGTAGCAGCGCCTCATGGTGGTTTTTCTTTGCATAGGCTTTCTCCCCCACTCTCTCCTACATGCAGTTATGACACATAAGCCTCACATCAGCGGTAGATTCTTTAAATTCAATTATAAAACTTCGTCTTTCAAGTTGTTGACCTTATTTATGATCCGCTATCACCATTAGCTTCCTCGCAACAAGCATTTTGAAAATAGATTCCATGTCAGATGTTTCGGCAACTTTTTTCGTCGAAACTTGTGAGACTACTGCCACTTAATTGACATATTATTACCTAGTTAGTTGTCAGATGAACTAACTTCGCTGCCAGATTGTTGAACGTTGATATGGACGACTAAGACTAGCCACAATGGAAGTAACTTGAGCAGTAACTTCGAGTCCAACTCAGCAAATTTGTCTATGTGGCAATGAGTTAATGAAGAGAGAGGTAGTTCTAGTAACTTAGCTAGTTACTGTAACATCACATGTCCCAATGCAATATGAGTCTATAACATAATAAATGAACCTTTACATGACACCACATCTATGTTACTACCCACTATGAAAGTAGTAATATAGTCTAGGGATATGTGTATGTTACTACTGTATGTTACTCTTCACTGTGGGTAGTCTAAAAGACTTGCTTCATGGTACTTGCTCTTCTTACTTATTGTTCACACTAGAATACTCATTCTCTTTATATGCAAAAAATTGGAAAGTTTGAAAATATACAAATTTATTGTCGGATGACTATATACAATCATCGTGGCAATAATTCACCTTTAAAAAGTCTTGTTTTGAAGCCCTCGTCGAGACGAACCCACCGTTGAAAACAAATTGCCAATCGGATTAACAGTTTGTGAGATAAATAGTTTCAAAAATAAAATATACAAATAATGCAATGATTTTAGCATGATGCGCAAGATTCCTGCATGTCTTCTCTTTATAAAGGGAAAACCCTGTCGCAATGGCCGCAGCAGGAGTGCATGCACTCACAGTTGCAATGTTGATTTCCAATATATATCTTAAAAAATATTTTCAGTACTCAGTTAAATAAAATAATATATTCAATGATTTAACACAACATGAAACAAATGTTTATTCTGTTTTTAAAATTTTGTTCATACGGTTTTGTGAGATGTGTTCATGATTACTTAATAGAAAATTACCCTACTGGTGAAACATGTTATGTAGAATCACAAAAGAAACTTTGTTATATGTAAAACTATTTTTACTCTATTTTAAAAATATTCATAATTTTAAAATGAATATGAGTGACAATAAAAAATATACTCATGTACCTCAGAGAGAGTGCATTACAGAAAAATCGCCAACCACCCCCTCCATTGAATCTCTGCAATTTTTCTCTCCACCATATAGAGAATCGTCAGTGCACTCTCTCACGTGAAGTCAAGAACTATCGTGAACTATCGTGGGTCGGCAGTTTTAGCAGACACTATTCGTTGGGCCCGGTAGTCCTTCCCGCAAGAAACTGCCGATAACGACAATTTTTTTCCTTGGGACTGTGATTTCTGTGCTCTCTCAAAGCCCCTCGGAGAAATATATGCAGGTGATGGAGGCGGCGTGGTATCTGTTGGAAATATGCCCTAGAGGCAATAATAAAATGATTATTACATTTCCTTGTTCATGATAATTGTCTATTATTCATGCTATAATTATATTATCCGAAAATCGTAATACATGTGTGAATACATAGACCACAATGTGTCCCTAGTGAGCCTCTAGTTGACTAGCTCGTTGATCAACAGATAGTCATGGTTTTCTGGCTATGGACATGGGGATGTCATTGATAACAGGATCACATCATTAGGAGAATGATGTGATGGACAAGACCCAAACCTAAGCATAGCACAAAGATCGTGTAGTTCGTTTGCTGTAGCTTTTCTGAATGTCAAGTATCATTTCCTTAGACCATGAGATTGTGCAACTCCCGGATACCGTAGGAATGCCTTGGGTGTGCCAAATGTCAACGTAACTGGGTGACTATAAAGGTACATTACAGGTATCTCCGAAAGTGTCTGTTGGGTTGGCACGAATCGAGACTGGGGTTTGTCACTCCGTATGACGGAGAGGTATCTCTGGGCCCACTCGGTAATGCATCATCATAATGAGCTCAATGTGATCAAGTGGTTGATCACAGGATCATGCATTACGGTATGAGTAAAGTGACTTGCCGGTAACGAGACTGAACAAGGTATTGGGATACCGACGATCGAGTCTCGGGCAAGTAACGTACCGATTGACAAAGGGAATTGAGTATGGGATTGATTAGGTCCTCGACATCGTGGTTCATCCGATGAGATCATCAAGGAGCATGTGGGAGCCAACATTGGTATCCAGATCCCGCTATTGGTTATTGACCAGAGAATCGTCTCGGTCATGTCTGCTTGTCTCCCGAACCCGTAGGGTCTACACACTTAAGGTTCGGTGACGCTAGGGTTGTATAGATATGAGTATGCAGTAATCCGAAAGTTGTTCGGAGTCCCGGATGAGATCCTGGACATCACGAGGAGTTCCGGAATGGTCCGGAGGTGAAGAATTATATATAGGAAGTGTAGTTTCAGCCATCGGGAAAGTTTTGGGGTCACCGGTATTGTACCGGGACCACCGAAAGGGCCCCGAGGGTCCACCGGGTGGGGCCACCCATTCCGGAGGGCCTCATGGGCTGAAGTGGGGAGGGAACCAGCCCATAGTGGGCTGGTGCGCCCCCCCCTTGGGCCCCCCATGCGCCTAGGGTTGGGAACCCTAGGGGAGGGGGCGCCTCCACTTGCCTTGGGGGGCACTCCACCCCTTGGCCGTCGCCCCCCTAGGAGATCCCATCTCCTAGGGCCGGCGCACCCCCCTAGGGGGCCTATATAATGGGGGGAGGGAGGGCAGCCGCACCTCAAGCCTTGGCGCCTCCCTCTCCCCTGCTACACCTCTCCCTCTCACAGAAGCTCGGCGAAGCCCTGCTACGGTGACTGCTGCATCCACCACCACGCTGTCGTGCTGCTGGATCTTCATCAACCTCTCCTTTCCCCTTGCTGGATCAAGAAGGAGGAGACGTACGTGTGTTGAACGCGGAGGTGCCGTCCGTTCGGCGCTAGGATCTCCGGTGATTTGCATCACGACGAGTACGACTCCTTCATCCCCGTTCTTTGAACGCTTCCGCTCGCGATCTACAAAGGTATGTAGATGCATCCGATCACTCGTTGCTAGTTGACTCCATAGATTGATCTTGGTGAAATGTAGGATTTTTTTTTGTTTTCTGCAACGTCCCCCAACAGAGGCATCATGAGCTAGGTCTATGCGTAGTTCTCTTTGCACGAGTAGAACACAATTTGTTGTGGGCGTAGATATTGTCAACTTTCTTGTCGCTACTAGTCTTATTTTGCTTCAGCAGTATTGTGGGATGAAGCGGCCCGGACCAACCTTACACGTACGCTTACGTGAGATCGGTTCCACCGACTGACATGCACTAGTTGCATAAGGTGGCTGGCGGGTGTCTGTCTCTCCCACTTTAGTTGGAGCGGATTCGACGAAAAGGGTCCTTATGAAGGGTAAATAGAAGTTGACAAATCACGTTGTGGATTTAACGTAGGTAAGAAAACATTCTTGCTAGAACCCTCTTGCAGCCACGTAAAAACTTGCAACAACAATTAGAGGACGTCTAACTTGTTTTTGCAGCAAGTGTTTTGTGATGTGATATGGCCAAAGTTGTGATGAATGATGAATGATATATATGTGATGTATGAGATCATGTTCTTGTAATAGGAATCACGACTTGCATGTCGATGAGTATGACAACCGGCAAGAGCCATAGGAGTTGTCTTTATTTTTTGTATGACCTGCGTGTCATTGAGAAATGCCATGTAAATTAATTTACTTTATTGCTAAACGTGTTAGCCATAGTAGTAGAAGTAATAGTTGGCGAGAAACTTCATGGAGACACGATGATGGAGATCATGGTGTCATGCCGGTGACAAGATGATCATGGAGCCCCAAGATGGAGATCAAAGGAAGCTATATGATACTGGCCATATCATGTCACTATTATTTGATTGCATGTGATGTTTATCATGTTTTTGCATCTTGTTTACTTAGAACGACGGTAGTAAATAAGATGATACCTCATAATAATTTCAAGAAAGTGTTCCCCCTAACTGTGCACCGTTGCGACAGTTCGTTGTTTCGAAGCACCACGTGATGATCGGGTGTGATAGATTCCAACGTTCACATACAACGGGTGTAAGACAGATTTACACATGCAAACACTTAGGTTGACTTGACGAGCCTAGCATGTACAGACATGGCCTCGGAACACAGAAGACCGAAAGGTCGAGCATGAGTCGTATAGAAGATACGATCAACATGAAGATGTTCACCGATGTTGACTAGTCCGTCTCACATGATGATCGGACACGGCCTAGTTAACTCGGATCATGTTATACTTAGATGACTGGAGGGATGTCTATCTGAGTGGGAGTTCATTGAATAATTTGATTAGATGAACTTAATTATCATGAACTTAATCTAAAATCTTTACAACATGTACTGTAGATCAAATGGCCAACGTTGTCCTCAACTTCAACGCGTTCCTAGAGAAAACCAAGCTGAAACACGATGGCAACAACTATACGGACTGGGTCTGGAACCTGAGGATCATCCTCATAGCTGCCAAGAAAGATTATGTCCTACAAACACCGCTAGGTGAAGCACCTGCTCTCCCTGCAGAACAAGACGTTATGAACTCTTGGCAGACACGTGCTGATGATTACTCCCTCGTTTAGTGCGGCATGCTTTACAGCTTAGAATCGGGGCTCCAAAAGCGTTTTGAGAGACATGGAGCATATGAGATGTTCGAAGAGCTGAAAATGGTTTTTCAAGCTCATGCCCGAGTCGAGAGATATGAAGTCTCCGACAAGTTCTTCAGCTGTAAGATGGAGGAAAACAGTTCTGTCAGTGAGCACATACTCAAAATGTCTGGGTTGCATAACCGCTTGACTCAGCTGGGAGTTAATCTCCCGGATGACGCGGTCATTGACAGAATCCTTCAATCGCTTCCACCAAGCTACAAGAGCTTTGTGATGAACTTCAATATGCAGGGGATGGAAAAGACCATTCCTGAAGTATTTGCAATGCTGAAATCAGCAGAGGTAGAAGTCAAAAAGGAACATCAAGTGTTGATGGTGAATAAAACCACTAAGTTCAAGAAAGGCAAGGGTAAGAAGAACTTCAAGAAGGACGGCAAGGGAGTTGCCGCGCCCGGTAAGCAAGCTGCCAGGAAGAAGCCAAAGAATGGACCCAAG
Organism: Triticum aestivum; assembly: GCF_018294505.1. Lineage (NCBI taxonomy): Eukaryota > Viridiplantae > Streptophyta > Magnoliopsida > Poales > Poaceae > Triticum > Triticum aestivum. Next base: position 188,137,207 of record NC_057797.1, on the reverse strand, counting down.
TCCGAGACTGAGTGCTTTTATTGCAAGGGAAGTGGTCACTGGAAGCGGAACTGCCTCAAATACTTAGCAGACAAGAAGGCCGGCATCACGAAAGGTATATGTGATATACATGTAATTGATGTGTACCTTACCAGTACTCGTAGTAGCTCCTGGGTATTTGATACCGGTGCGGTTGCTCACATTTGTAACTCAAAGCAGGAGCTGCGGAATAAGCGGAGACTGCGAAGGACGAGGTGACGATGCGCGTCGGGAATGGTTCCAAGGTCGATGTGATCGCCGTCGGCACGCTACCTCCACATTTACCTACGGGATTAGTTTTAAACCTCAATAATTGTTATTTAGTGCCAGCTTTGAACATGAACATTGTATCAGGATCTCGTTTAATACGAGATGGCTACTCATTTAAATCCGAGAATAATGGTTGTTCTATTTATATGAGAGATATGTTTTATGGTCATGCTCCGATGGTGAATGGTTTATTCTTAATGAATCTCGAGTGTAATACTACACATATTCATAGTGTGAATACCAAAAGATGTAAGGTTGATAATGATAGTCCCACATACTTGTGGCACTGCCGCCTTGGTCACATAGGTGTCAAACGCATGAAGAAGCTCCATGCAGATGGACTTTTAGAGTCTCTTGATTACGAATCATTTGACACGTGCGAACCATGCCTCATGGGTAAAATGACCAAGACTCTGTTCTCAGGAACAATGGAGCGAGCAATCAACTTATTGGAAATCATACATACTGATGTGTGCGGTCCAATGAGTGTTAAGGCTCGCGGTGGCTATCGTTATGTTCTCACCCTCACTGATGACTTAAGTAGATATGGGTATGTCTACTTAATGAAACACAAGTCTGAGACCTTTGAAAAGTTCAAGGAATTTCAGAGTGAGGTTGAGAATCAACGTGACAGTAAAATCAAGTTCTTGCGATCAGGCCGTGGGGGAGAATACTTGAGTCACGAATTTGGCACACACTTAAGAAAATGTGGAATAGTTTCACAACTCACGCCGCCTGGAACACCTTAGCGTAATGGTGTGTCTGAACGTCGTAATCGCACTCTATTAGATATGGTGCGATCTATGATGTCTCTTACCGATTTACCGCTATCATTTTGGGGCCATGCTTTAGAGACTGCCGCATTCACTTTAAATAGGGCTCCGTCGAAATCCATTGAGACGACACCATATGAATTATGGTTTGGGAAGAAACCTAAGCTGTCGTTTCTAAAAGTTTGGGGATGCGATGCTTATGTCAAGAAACTTCAACCTGAAAAGCTCGAACCCAAGTCGGAAAAATGCGTCTTCATAGGATACCTAAAGAAACTATTGGGTATATCTTCTACCTCAGATCCGAAGGCAAGATCTTTGTTGCCAAGAATGGATCCTTTCTAGAGAAAGAGTTTCTCTCGAAAGAAGTAAGTGGGAGGAAAGTAGAACTTGATGAAGTATTACCTCTTGAACCGGAAAGTGGCGCAACTCAGGAAAATGTTCCTGAGGTGCCTGCACCGACTAGAGAGGAAGTTAATGATGATGATCATGAAACTTCAGATCAAGTTGCTACTGAACTTCGTAGGTCCACAAGGACACGTTCCGCACCAGAGTGGTACAGCAACCCTGTCTTGGAAATCATGTTGTTAGACAATGGTGAACCCTCGAACTATGAAGAAGCGATGGCGGGCCTGGATTCCGACAAATGGCTGGAAGCCATGAAATCCGAGATAGGATCCATGTATGAAAACGAAGTATGGACTTTGACTGACTTGCTCGATGATCGGTGAGCCATAGAAAATAAATGGATCTTTAAGAAGAAGACAAACGCGGATGGTAATGTGACCATCTATAAAGCTCGGCTTGTCGCTAAGGGTTATCGACAAGTTCAAGGGGTTGACTACGATGAGACTTTCTCACCCGTAGCGAAGCTGAAGTCCGTCTGAATCATGTTAGCAATTGCCGCATTCTATGATTATGAGATATGGCAAATGGACGTCAAAACGGCATTCCTTAATGGTTTCCTTAAGGAAGAATTGTATATGATGCAGCCGGAAGGTTTTGTCGATCCTAAGAATGTTGACAAGGTGTGCAAGCTCCAACGCTCGATTTATGGGCTGGTGCAAGCATCTCGGAGTTGGAACATTCGCTTTGATGAGATGATCAAAGCATTTGGGTTTATGCAGACTTATGGAGAAGCCTGCATTTACAAGAAAGTGAGTGGGAGCTCTATAGCATTTCTCATATTGTATGTGGATGACATACTGTTGATGGGAAATGATATAGAATTCTTGAAAAGCATAAAGGCCTATTTGAATAAGTGTTTTTCAATGAAGGACCTTGGAGAAGCTGCTTATATATTAGGCATCAAGATCTATAGAGATAGATCGAGACGCCTCATTGATCTTTCACAGAGTACGTACCTTGACAAGATATTGAAGAAGTTCAAAATGGATCGGTCAAAGAAGGGGTTCTTACCTGTATTGCAAGGTACGAGATTGAGCTTGGCTCAATGCCCGACCACGGCAGAAGATAGAAAAAAGATGAGTGTCGTCCCCTATGCCTCGGCCATAGGGTCTATCATGTATGCTATGCTGTGTACCAGACCTGATGTAAACCTTGCCATGAGTTTGGTAGGAAGGTACCAAAGTAATCTCGACATGAAACATTGGACAGCGGTCAAGAATATCCTGAAGTACCTGAAAAGGACCAAGGAAATGTTTCTCGTTTATGGAGGTGACGAAGAGCTCGTCGTAAAGGGTTATGTCGATGCTAGCTTCGACACAGATCTGGATGACTCTAAGTCACAAACCGGATACGTGTATATTTTGAATGGTGGGGCAGTAAGCTGGTGCAGTTGCAAGCAAAGCGTTGTGGCGGGATCTACATGTGAAGCGGAGTACATGGCGGCCTCGGAGGCAGCACATGAAGCAGTCTGGGTGAAGGAGTTCGTTACCGACCTAGGAGTCATACCCAATGCGTCGGGTCCGATGACTCTCTTTTGTGACAACACTGGAGCTATTGCCCTTGCCAAGGAGCCCAGATTTCACAGGAAGACCAGGCATATCAAGCGTCGCTTCAACTCCATTCGTGAAAGTGTTCAAAATGGAGACATAGAGATTTGTAAAGTACATACGGACCTGAATGTAGCAGATCCGTTGACTAAACCTCTCCCTAGAGCAAAACATGATCAACACCAGAATTCCATGGGTGTTCGATTCATCACAATGTAACTAGATGATTGACTCTAGTGCAAGTGGGAGACTGTTGGAAATATGCCCTAGAGGCAATAATAAAATGATTATTATATTTCCATGTTCATAATAATTGTCTATTATTCATGCTATAATTGTTGGAAATATGCCCTAGAGGCAATAATAAAAGTGTTATTATTATATTTCTTTGTTCATGATAATAGTCTTTTATTCATGCTATAACTGTATTATCCGGAAATCGTAATACACGTGTGAATACATAGACCACAATATGTCCCTAGTGAGCCTCTAGTTGACTAGCTCATTGTGATCAACAGATAGTCATGGTTTCCTGGCTATGGACATTGGATGTCGTTGATAACGGGATCACATCATTAGGAGAATGATGTGATGGACAAGACCCAATTCTAAGCCTAGCACAAAGATCGTGTAGTTCGTATGCTAAAGCTTTTCTAATGTCAAGTATCTTTTCCTTAGACCATGAGATTGTGCAACTCCCGGATACTGTAGGAATGCTTTGGGTGTACCAAACGTCACAACGTAACTGGGTGGCTATGAAGGTGCATTACAGGTATCTCCGAAAGTATCTGTTGGGTTGGCACGAATCGAGACTGGGATTTGTCACTCCGTGTAAACGGAGAGGTATCTCTGGGCCCACTCGGTAGGACATCATCATAATGTGCACAATGTGACCAAGGGGTTGATCACGGGATGATGTGTTACGGAACGAGTAAAGAGACTTGCCGGTAACGAGATTGAACAAGGTATCGGTATACCGACGATCGAATCTCGGGCAAGTAAAATACCGCTAGACAAAGGGAATTGTATACGGGATCGATTGAGTCCTTGACATCGTGGTTCATCTGATGAGATCATCGTGGAACATGTGGGAGCCAACATGGGTATCCAGATCCCGCTGTTGGTTATTGACCGGAGAACATCTCGGTCATGTCTGCATGTCTCCCGAACCCGTAGGGTCTACACACTTAAGGTTCGATGACGCTAGGGTTATAAAGGAAGCTTGTATGTGGTAACCGAATGTTGTTCGGAGTCCCAGATGAGATCCCGGACGTCACGAGGAGTTCCAGAATGGTCCGGAGGTAAATATTTATATATGGGAAGTCCTGTTTTGGTCACCGGAAAAGTTTCGGGCGATATCGGTATTGTACCGGGACCACCGGGAGGGTCCCGGGGGTCCACCAAGTGGGGCCACCTGCCCCAGAAGGCTGCGTGGGCCATGTGTGGGAGGGGACCAGCCCCTAGGTGGGCTGGTGCGCCCCCCACAAGGGGCCAAGGCGCAAGGGAGAGTGGGAGGGGGCAAACCCTAGTCCAGATGGGCCTTAAGGCCCACCTAGTGGGCGCCTCCCCTCTCTCCCCCTCTTGGCCGCCTCCCCAAGTCCCATCTAGGGCTGGCCGCACCCCTTGGGGTGGGAAACCCTAAAGGGGGCGCAGCCCTCCCCTTCCCCTATATATATGAGGCCTAGGGGCTGCCCATAATACGCGATTCGATCTCTCGTTGGTGCAGCCCTGCCCCTCTCCCTCCTCCTCCTCTCCCATGGTGCTTGGCGAAGCCCTGCGGGATTGCCACGCTCCTCCACCACCACCACGCCGTTGTGCTGCTGCTGGATGGAGTCTTCCTCAACCTCTCCCTCTCTCCTTACTGGATCAAGGTGTGGGAGACGTCACCGGGCTGTACGTGTGTTGAACGCGGAGGTGCCGTGCGTTCGGCACTTGATCATCGGTGATTTGAATCACGACGAGTACGACTCCATCAACACCGTTCACTTGAACGCTTCCGCTTAGCGATCTACAAGGGTATGTAGATGCACTCTCTTTCTACTCGTTGCTGGTTTCTCCATAGATAGATCTTGGTGACACGTAGGAAAATTTTGAATTTCTGCTACGTTCCCCAACAGTGGCATCATGAGCTAGGTCTATTGCGTAGATTCTTTGCACGAGTAGAACACAAAGTAGTTGTGGGCGTTGATGTTGTTCAATATGCTTACCGTTACTAGTCCAATCTTGTTTCGACGGTATTGTGGGATGAAGCGGCCCGGACCGACCTTACACGTACTCTTACGTGAGACAGGTTCCACCGATTGACATGCACTTGGTGCATAAGGTGGCTAGCGGGTGCCAGTCTCTCCCACTTTAGTCAGAACGGATTCGATGAAAAGGGTCCTTATGAAGGGTAAATAGCAATTGGCATATCACGTTGTGGTTTTGCGTAGGTAAGAAACGTTCTTGCTAGAAACCCATAGCAGCCACGTAAAACATGCAAACAACAATTAGAGGACGTCTAACTTGTTTTTGCAGGGTATGCTATGTGATGTGATATGGCCAAGAAGAATGTGATGAATGATATGTGATGTATGAGATTGATCATGTTCTTGTAATAGGATTCACGACTTGCATGTCGATGAGTATGACAACCGGCAGGAGCCATAGGAGTTGTCTTTATTTATTGTATGACCTGCGTGTCATTGAAGAACGCCATGTAAACTACTTTACTTTATTGCTAAATGCGTTAGTCATAGAAGTAGAAGTAGTCGTTGGTGTGACAACTTCATGAAGACACGATGATGGAGATCATGGTGTCAAGCCGGTGACAAGATGATCATGGAGCCCCGAAGACGAAGATCAAAGGAGCTATATGATATTGGCCATATCATGTCACTACTCTATTTGATTGCATGTGATGTTTATCATGTTTATGCATCTTGTTTGCTTAGAACGACGGTAGTAAATAAGACGATCCCTTACAAAATTTCAAGAAGTGTTCTCCCCTAACTGTGCACCGTTGCTACAGTTCGTCGCTTCTAAGCACCACGTGATGATCGGGTGTGATGGATTCTTACGTTCACATACAACGGGTGTAAGATAGTTTTACACAGCGAAAACACTTAGGGTTAATTTGACGAGCCTAGCATGTGCAGACATGGCCTCGGAACACGGAGACCGAAAGGTCGAGCATGAGTCGTATAGTAGATACGATCAACATGAAGATGTTCACCGATGATGACTAGTCCGTCTCACGTGATGATCGGACACGGCCTAGTTGACTCGGATCATGTGATCACTTAGATGACCAGAGGGATGTCTATCTGAGTGGGAGTTCATAAGATGAACTTAATTATCCTGAACATAGTCAAAAGGTTTTTGCAAATTATGTCGTAGCTCACGCTATAGTTCTACTGTTTAGATATGTTCCTAGAGAAAATATAGTTGAAAGTTGATAGTAGCAATTATGCGGACAGTAGAAAGCTTATGTCCTCAATGCACCGCTCAGTGTGCTGAACCCCAATCGTCGTCTGTGGATGTTGCGAACATCGGACATGCACGTTTTGATAACTACGTGATAGTTCAGTTAAACGGTTTAGAGTAGAGGCACCAAAGACGTTTTTCGAAATGTCGCGGAACATATGAGATGTTTCGAGGGCTGAAATTGGGATTTCAGGCTCGTGCCCACGTCAAGAGGTATGAGACCTCCGACGATTTTCTTAGCCTGCAAACTAAGGAGAGAAGCTCAATTGTTGAGCTTGTGCTCAGATTGTCTGAGTACAACAATCACTTGAATCAAGTGGGAGTTGATCTTCCAGATGAATAGTGATAGTTTCTCCGAAGTCATTACCACCAAGCTGCTAGAGCTTCGTGATGAACTATAACATATCAGGGATAGATATGATGATCCTTGAAATATTCGCGTTGTTTGACACCGCGAAAGTAGAAATCAAGAAGGAGCATCAATTGTTGATGGTTGATGAAACCACTAGTTTCAAGAAGGGCAAGGGAAAGAAGGGATACTTCATGAAACGGCAAATCAGCTGCTGCACCAATGAAGAAACCCGAGGTTGAACCCAAACCCGAGACTAAGTGCTTCTGTAATAAGGGGAACAACCACTGGAGCAGGATTACCCTAGATACTTGATAGATGAGAAGGCTGGCAAGGTCGATAGAAGTATATTGGATATACATTATGTTAATGTGTACTTTACTAGTACTCCTAGTAGCACCAGGGTATTAGATACCGGTTCGGTTGCTAAGTGTTAGTAACTCGAAATAAGAGCTACGGAATAAAACGGAGACTAGCTAAAGGTGAGCTGACGATATGTGTTGGAAGTGTTTCCAAGTTTGATGTGATCTAACATCGCACGCTCCCTCTACCATCAAGATTAGTATTAAACCTGAATAAGTGCTCTTGCACCTAAAGGAATGGTTTATTGAATCTTGATCGTAGGGATACACATTTTCATGCCAAAAGATATAAGATAGTAATGATAGTACCACTTACTTGTGGCACTGCCATGTAAGTCATAATGGTATAAAACGCATGAAGAAGCTCCATGTTGATGGATCTTTGGACTCACTCATTTTTGAAAAGTTTGAGACATGCGAACCATGTCTATTGGTATATATGCATGAAGAAACTCCATGCAAATGGATCGTTTGGACTCACTTGATTTTGAATCACTTGAGATATGCAAATCATACCACATGGACAAGATGACTGAAAAGCCTCACTTTTAGTAAAGTGGAACAAGATAGCAACTCGTTGGAAGTAACACATTTTGATGTGTGCAGTCCAATGAGTGCTGAGGCATGCAGTGAATATCGTTATGTTCTTACTTCACAGATGATTTGAGTAGATGTTGAGTATATTTACTTGATGAATAACGAGTCTGAATTATTGAAAGGTTCAAGTAATTTCAGTGTGAAGTTGGAAGATCGTCGTGATAAGAGGATAAAAATATCTATGATATGATCATAGAGATGAATATCTGAGTCACGAGTTTTGGCACACAATTAAGACACTGTGGAAATTGTTTCGCAATTAATACCGCCTGGAACACCATAGTGTGATGGTGTGTCCGAACATCATAGTTGCACCCTATTGGATATGATGCATACCATGATGTCTCTTATCGAACTGCCACGATAGTTTATGGGTTAGGCATTAAAGACAACCACATTCACTTTAAATAGGGCACCACGTAATTCCGTTGAGACGACACCGTTTGAATTATGGTTTAGAGAAACCTAAGTTGTCGTTTCTTAAAGGTTTGGGGCTGCGACGCTTATGTGAAAAAGTTTCAGCTTGATAAGCTCGAACCCAAAGCGGACAAAGTGCATCTTCATAGGACACCCAAAAACAGTTGAGTATACCTCCTGTCTCAGATCCGAAAGCAATAAGGGATTGTTTCTAGAATTAGGTCCTTTCTCGAGGAAAAGTTTCTCTCGAAAGAATTGAGTGGGAGGATGGTGGAAACTTGATGAGGTTATTGAACCGTCTCTTAAACTAGTGTGTGGCAGGGCACAGGAAGTTGTTCCTGTGGCACCTACACCAATTGAAGTGGAAGCTTATGATATTGATCATGAAACTTCGGATCAAGTCACTACCAAACCTCGTGGGATGACAAGGATACGTACTACTTCAGAGTGGTACGTAATCCTGTCTTGAAGGTCATGTTGCTAGACAACAATGAACCTACGAGCTATGGAGAAGCGATGGTGGGCCCATATTCCGACGAATGGTTAGAAACAATGAAATCCGAGATAGGATCCATGTATCAGAACAAAGCATGGACTTTGGTGGACTTGCCCGATGATCGGCAAGCCATTGAGATAAATGGATCTTTAAGAAGAAGACGAACGTGGACGGTAATGTCACCGTCCATGAAGCTCGACTTGTGGCGAAGAGTTTTTTCACAAGTTCAAGGAGTTGACTACGATGAGATTTTCTCATCCGTAGCGATGCTTAAAGTCCGTCGGAATCACGTTAGCACAAGCTGCATTTATGAAATCTGGCAGATGGATGTCAAAACGAGTTTCCTTACCAGTCGTAAGGAAAGGTTGTATGCGATACAATCAGAAAGGTTTTGTCGATCCTAAGGATGCTAAAAGGTATGCTGGCTCCAGCGATCCTTCTAAGGACTGGAGTAAGCATCTCGGAGTTGGAATGTACGCTTTGATAAGATGATCAAAGATTTTGGGTCTATACAAAGTTTATGAGAAACTTGTATTTCCAAAGAAGTGAGTGGGAGCACTATAGAATTTCTGATGAGTATATGTTGTTGACATATTGTTGATCAGAAATGACGTAGAATTTCTGGAAAGCATATAGGGTTATTTTGAAAGTGTTTTTCAATGGAAAGCCTGGATTAAGCTGCTTGAGCATTGAGCATCAAGATCTATAAGGATAGATCAAAACGCTTAATGGTACTTTCAAATGAGCACATACCTTGACATGATCTTGAAGGTGTTCAAGATGGACCAGTCAAAGAAGGAGTTCTTGCCTGAGTTGTAAGGTACGAAGTTAAGACTTAAAGCTCGACCACGGCAGAATAGAGAGAAAGGACGAAGGTCGTCCCCTATGCTTAAGACGTAGGCTCTTCAGTATGCTATGCTGTGTACCGCACCTGAAGTGTGCCTTGCCATGAGTCAGTCAAGGGGTACAAGAGTGATCCATGAATGGATCACAGGACAGCGGTCAAAGTTATCCTTAGTAACTAGTGGACTAAGGAATTTTCTCGATTATGGAGGTGGTAAAAGAGTTCGTCGTAAAGGGTTACATCGATGCAAGCTTAACACCTATCCGGATAGCTCTGAGTAGAGATACCAGATACGTATAATGGAGCAACAATTTAGAATAGCTCCAAGTAGAACAGTTATTTGGAATAGCTCCAAATACAACGTGGGAGCTACATCTAGGAGATGACATAGAGATTTGTAAAGCACACACGGATCTGAAAGGTTCAGACCCGTTGACTAAAACCTCTCTCACAAGCAGAACATGACCAAACCCCAGATCTCATTGAGTCTTGATCACATGATGATGTGAACTAGTTTAGTGACACTAGTAAACTCTTTGGATGTTGGTCACATGGTGATGTGACCTGTTAGTGTTAATCACATGGTGATGTGAACTAGATTATTGACTCTAGTGCAAGTGGGAGACTGTTGGAAATATGCCCTAGAGGCAATAATAAAAGTGTTATTATTATATTTCTTTGTTCATGATAATAGTCTTTTATTCATGCTATAACTGTATTATCCGGAAATCGTAATACACGTGTGAATACATAGACCACAATATGTCCCTAGTGAGCCTCTAGTTGACTAGCTCGTTGTGATCAACAGATAGTCATGGTTTCCTGGCTATGGACATTGAATGTCGTTGATAACGGGATCACATCATTAGGAGAATGATGTGATGGACAAGACCCAATCCTAAGCCTAGCACAAAGATCGTGTAGTTCGTATGCTAAAGCTTTTCTAATGTCAAGTATCTTTTCCTTAGACCATGAGATTGTGCAACTCCCGGATACCGTAGGAATGCTTTGGGTGTACCAAACGTCACAACGTAACTGGGTGGCTATGAAGGTGCATTACAGGTATCTCCGAAAGTATCTGTTGGGTTGGCACGAATCGAGACTGGGATTTGTCACTCCGTGTAAACGGAGAGGTATCTCTGGGCCCACTCGGTAGGACATCATCATAATGTGCACAATGTGACCAAGGGGTTGGTCACGGGATGATGTGTTACGGAACGAGTAAAGAGACTTGCCGGTAACGAGATTGAACAAGGTATCGGTATACCGACGATCGAATCTCGGGCAAGTAAAATACCGCTAGACAAAGGGAATTGTATACGGGATCGATTGAGTCCTTGACATCGTGGTTCATCTGATGAGATCATCGTGGAACATGTGGGAGCCAACATGGGTATCCAGATCCCGCTGTTGGTTATTGACCGGAGAACGTCTCGGTCATGTCTGCATGTCTCCCGAACCCGTAGGGTCTACACACTTAAGGTTCGATGACGCTAGGGTTATAAAGGAAGCTTGTATGTGGTAACCGAATGTTGTTCGGAGTCCCAGATGAGATCCCGGACGTCACGTGGAGTTCCGGAATGGTCCGGAGGTAAAGATTTATATATGGGAAGTCCTGTTTTGGTCACCGGAAAAGTTTCGGGCGATATCGGTATTGTACCGGGACCACCGGGAGGGTCCCGGGGGTCCACCAAGTGGGGCCACCTGCCCCAGAAGGCTGCGTGGGCCATGTGTGGGAGGGGACCAGCCCCTAGGTGGGCTGGTGCGCCCCCCACAAGGGGCCAAGGCACAAGGGAGAGTGGGAGGGGGCAAACCCTAGTCCAGATGGGCCTTAAGGCCCACCTAGTGGGCGCCTCCCCTCTCTCCCCCTCTTGGCCGCCTCCCCAAGTCCCATCTAGGGCTGGCCGCACCCCTTGGGGTGGGAAACCCTAAAGGGGGCGCAGCCCTCCCCTTCCCCTATATATATGAGGCCTAGGGGCTGCCCATAATACGCGATTCGATCTCTCGTTGGTGCAGCCCTGCCCTCTCCCTCCTCCTCCTCTCCCATGGTGCTTGGCGAAGCCCTGCGGGATTGCCACGCTCCTCCACCACCACCACGCCGTTGTGCTGCTGCTGGATGGAGTCTTCCTCAACCTCTCCCTCTCTCCTTGCTGGATCAAGGTGTGGGAGACGTCACCGGGCTGTACGTGTGTTGAACGCGGAGGTGCCGTGCGTTCGGCACTTGATCATCGGTGATTTGAATCACGACGAGTACGACTCCATCAACACCGTTCACTTGAACGCTTCCGCTTAGCGATCTACAAGGGTATGTAGATGCAATCTCTTTCTACTCGTTGCTGGTTTCTCCATAGATAGATCTTGGTGACACGTAGGAAAATTTTGAATTTCTGCTACGTTCCCCAACAATAATTGTATTATCCGGAAATCGTAATACATGTGTGAATACATAGACCACATTGTGTCCCTAGTGAGCCTCTAGTTGACTAGCTCGTTGATCAACAGATAGTCATGGTTTCCTGGCTATGGACATGGGGATGTCATTGATAACGGGATCACATCATTAGGAGAATGATGTGATGGACAAGACCCAAACCTAAGCATAGCACAAAGATCGTGTAGTTCATTTGCTGTAGCTTTTCTGGATGTCAAGTATCATTTTCTTAGACCATGCGATTCTCCCGGATATCGCAGGAATGCCTTGGGTGTGCCAAACGTCACAACGTAACTGGGTGACTATAAAGGTACATTACAGGTATCTCCGAAAGTGTCTGTTGGGTTGGCACGAATCGATACTGGGGTTTGTCACTCCGTATGACGGAGAGGTATCTTTGGGCCCACTCGATAATGCATCATCATAATGATCTCAATGTGATCAAGTGGTTGATCACAGGATCATGCATTACGGTACGAGTAAAGTGACTTGCCGGTAACGAGACTGAACAAGGTATTGGGATACCGACGATCGAGTCTACCGATCGAGAAAGGGAATTGAGTACGGGATTGATTAGGTCCTCGACATCGTGGTTCATCCGATGAGATCATTGAGGAGCATGTGGGAGCCAACATGGGTATCCAGATCCCGCTGTTGGTTACTGACCAGAGAATCGTCTCGGTCATGTCTGCTTGTCTCCCGAACCCGTAGGGTCTACACACTTAAGGTTCGGTGACGCTAGGGTTGTATAGATATGAGTATGCAGTAATACGAAAGTTGTTCGGAGTCCCGGATGAGATCCTGGACGTCACGAAGAGTTCCAGAATGGTCCGGATGTGAAGAATTATATATAGAAAGTGTAGTTTTGGCCATCGGAAAAGTTTCAGGGTCACCGGTATTGTACCGGGACCACCGGAAGGGTTCCGGGGGTCCACCGGGTGGGGCCACCCATTCCGGAGGGCCTCATGGGCTGAAGTGGGGAGGGAACCAGCCCATTGTGGGTGGTGCGCCCCCCCTTGGGCCCCCCATGCGCTTACGGTTGGGAACCCTAGGGGAGGGGGCGCCTCCACTTGCCTTGGGGGGCACTCCACCCCCTTGGCCGCCGCCCCCCTAGGAGATCACATCTCCTAGGGCCGGCGCACCCCCCTAGGGGGCCTATATAAAGGAGGGGCGGGAGGGCAGCCGCACCTCAAGCCTTGGCGCCTTCCTCTCCCCTGCTACACCTCTCCCTCTCACAGAAGCTCGGCGAAGCCCTGCTGCGGTGACTGCTGCATCCACCACCACGCCGTCGTGCTGCTGGATCTTCATCAACCTCTCCTTCCCCCTTGCTGGATCAAGAAGGAGGAGACGTCACGCTGACCGTACGTGTGTTGAACGCGGAGGTTCCGTCTGTTCGGCGCTAGGATCTCCGGTGATTTGGATCACGACGAGTACGACTCCTTCATCCCCGTTCTTTGAACGCTTCCGCTCGTGATCTACAAAGGTATGTAGATGCATCCGATCACTCGTTACTAGTTGACTCCATAGATTGATCTTGGTGAAACGTAGGAATTTTTTTTGTTTTCTGCAACGTTTCCCAACAGTATCAACCAAGGATCCCTCAACGCTCCTCTCCGAGGGTTGCATGAGAGTAGGATCAAGTTGCTTTCGGGCCGAAGTGCCATCCTTAGTTTTGTCTATTTCCTGGCCACCACCTTTATGTAATAATGCCATTTGTATCCCCTCGGACATTATTACTTGAAATAGAGTGCAATGGTTTCTCTAGAAAAATAAGACCCTGATAAGTGTCACATGTGTGGCATGAACACATAGCAACTCCAAATGTTTGTGATGGCAAATTTAGTGATGTGAGGATGACAACTTAGTTGTCAAGCATGACAACTTTTTATTTGTATGTCAAGTTCTAGTTTTGTTTTTTTTATTGTTTTTCATTTTCGGACGACAACTTTGGTTATAAAAACGTCAGAGCCGGAGTGCTTCTTGTCACTCATGTGACACTTATTATTTGGAAAAAAATAACGATAAAAACATGTTCTGAAAAATAACAAAAAAGGAAAAATGTGAGCGTTGTGATTTTTTTTTTTGAAGGAGGAGCCCTAGGTGTGTGAAGGCAACGGCGAGTCGTGCTGGGCCGCGACACCTACTTGTGCATACGCATAAATCCATTTGTAGCCTCATCTTCTCGAAAAACAAATTTTCCGCCAGGGAGCATAACATTCCTATAATAACATAAAAAAACAATGGCACTCCAAAAAGTTGAAACAAATTACCATACCTACTGAAAATGCGTCTATAACGTTACTCCAAAAAGTTGAAACAAGTTACAACTTCAAAAAACAAATTTTCCGTCAGGGAGCATAACATTCCTAAAAAGGCCGCGACACCTACTTGTGCATACGCATAAATCCATTTGTAGCCTCATCTTCTCGAAAAACAAATTTTCCGCCAGGGAGCATAACATTCCTATAATAACATAAAAAAACAATGGCACTCCAAAAAGTTGAAACAAATTATCATACCTACTGAAAATGCGTCTATAACGTTACTCCAAAAAGTTGAAACAAGTTACAACTTCAAAAAACAAATTTTCCGTCAGGGAGCATAACATTCCTATAATAACATAAAAAAACAGTGGCACTCCAAAAAGTTGAAACAAGTTACCGTACCTACTGAAAATGCGTATATAACATTACTCTAAAAAGTTGAAACAAGTTACAACTGAAAATGCGTCTGCAGGGAGTTGAACCCGGGTCTATTGCTTGGAAGCCAATTATCCTAACCATTGGACTACAGATGCATTGATGTTTAAATTTCAGATGAAACACCTTAAAATCTCATTGATATTTTCTTTCTACCCCACCACCATAAATTAGCAAATCCACCCACGCTTACAGAATGCGCACCGGAAAAGTTAGCAAGAACAATTTGATGAGGGCATCAAATAGCTTATTTTCATTTTTGAATTTTCTCTTGTAACAATGGAAGTGTTCAATTTTCTCTGAGGCGGTCAACTAACTATATCAAGAAATAACAAAAGGAAGAATGAAAACACTCACCTAACTATATGTGGATGAACATTACAAGACAAACTAATATTTAAAACACCAACAATGCCCAAACGTCTTATATTCAGGAATGGAGATAGTAAAATTTACAAAAAAAAGAAGAAGAAAAATAATACTCCCTCCGTTCCTTGACATAAGGTGTATAGATTTTTGAGAAAAAAATCCGAAATATAAGGTGTATTACGTTGCATCACTTGTTTGGATATTTTTTTTAGGGATTTGATTACATTTCCTTATATTAGGCAAGGTCCTCTATTTTCTCATGTCAATTAGTCAGGTGTAATCTTGCCCAAAACTTGTGAAATTTACCCTCCACGTGTGTTCTTTAATTTTCGTGCCAAAAACTATACACCCTATATTCAGGAACGGAGGGAGTACACTACTTGTTGACCCACACAAATGACTAATCCTTCATGCGCCGAATTGCTTAAGCGAGCGCTCAGAGATGCAAATCCTACGTATGGATCATTGCGAGCAATATGGTAGTGCTTGCTCACGTGCAGTGGCGGAGCTTGGGACACATCTTAGGAGGGGCAAGTGGGCTGGGGGGGGACCAACATCAGATTTTGGCCAGATTTCTATGAAGCAATTTACTCATGATAATATGAACAAATCTCCTGGGCAAGGGGGCGATGGCCCAGCTTGATCTCCACTAAGCTCCGCCACTGCTCATGTGTGTTCACTGAAGGACTAGTCATCTTAGCTCTGGTATTGGGAACCCTCAACCCGGTTTTGGAAAAGTTCCGAAAAGTTCCGACGGTTTTTATTTGTTTCTCTGTCGTTTGTTTTGTTTATTGAATCAATTATTTTATTTCCTGTCTTATTATAATTACACCCTTTCCTTTTTCCCTCTTATTTTTTTAATTTATAAACATTTTAGAATTTGTGATAATTTTAAAATTCATGCATGTTTATTAAATTTGTGAACATATTCCAATTTTGAAATATTTTCTAACTTCATGAATTTTTTAAAAGTTTGTAATTATTTTGGATCATGAATTGTCTTAAATTTTTGGATATTTTTAAATTCATGAACATATTTTTTAAAAAAATGTTTTTTCTATATTTTCCATATTGATGAGCAGTTTGTTGAAATTTACGAATATATCAAAATCCACGGATATTTTTTTAATTCATACATTTATTAAATCCATGAACATTTTTTAAATTAAGATAAAACCGCTGAAGTAAGAAAACCGGCCGAAACACATAAAAGTCAGAAAATAGGATGAAACAAAAACGTTTAGAAGTGTTGGCAAAGAGGAATTGCTCAGCCAGCCTGGTGTTAAGTCAATGGCCTGGTGTGATGCTGGGCCTGACATGTGGTCGTGCACGGCCTAGTGTGTTGCTGGGCCTGACATGTGGTCGTGCACGGCCTAGTGTGTTGCTGGGCCTGACATGTGGTCGTGCACGGCCTAGTGTGTTGCTGGGCCTGACATGTGGTCGTGCACGGCCTGGTGTGATTCAGAGCGGCCCTCATCGAAAATAAAAATAAAAAATTGCGTCTGCCGGGAGTCGAACCCGGGTCTATTGCTTGGAAGGCAATTATCCTAACCGTTGGACTACAGACGCAATGATGCTACCAAGTAAGATGCAATTCTCTTTATCAGAGTGATTCTTGTTTTTCACTAGCATGAATCAGCTAATCTTTTTTGCACTTACGGTGCACATACACAAACATAGCAAACACAGAAAACAACTGATGCCCTCATCAACTAAGATTTCGCCACTCTTGTCGTGAATTTGCTTTAGGAACTACTCCTTCTGTTTCAAAATAGATGACTCAACTTTGTACTAACTTCAGTACAAAGTTATTCAAAATTGAGTCATCTATTTTGAAACGGAGGGAGTACTACGATAATGCTCAGATTTTTCTAAGGTGGTCAACTACTCGTAAGAAAAAAATAGGGAAGAGAGCAAACAACATGCAGGCGAGGCAGACAGCCTAACTCAACAATCACCTCACAGTTTTTCCTAGTCGAGCATATTTTTAGGACTAGCTGCTGCGTTGACAGCCTAACCAAAAAGCGTTTTTGCTTGCTGCAGAAAGGCACTCAACTGCCTCGGAGACATGTTGCTTATCATCAGGACCGATGCCACGACGCAGCCCAAGCCTAGCAGCAGTAGCGGATCGATGAAACAGCGAGGACACACTGTCCCAGATTAATTAAATCTCCATGTATGTTTCTTGCTTGCTTACCGATGGTTCCATGAAAAGGCAGCTCGACTTCTCATGTCTGCATGAAAAGGTAGACCAGCTCAGCTCAGCTCAGCTGACTAACCAAGGTGAAGTAGTAGTAGTAAACTACTAGCTCAAGCCCAAAGGAGAAATGCTCAGTCTACATGGATGATTTCGTGCTTGAAGACGCACTGTCCGTTGCCTGACACTCGTGCCAAAGACCCACCGGTCAGATGTCACCACTCACAACAACTCGGCCCGCCTTCTGTTGTCAGGTCACGCTGAACGAGCTTGTCCAAAACCTGAAGCAAGTGACCAGAATACGGATACAGGTAACAGCCGTGTGGTTGGCTTGTTTGGATTGTAGGGGGACAGAGGCCGAGAAATGCAGCCATCATGCTAGCAAATAATAAGGTTAGTGTGCTTTCAGTCAGTTAGTTAGCCTCGAGAGCGAGGTATGAACAACACACAGCAAATAAAGGTACCAGCAGGATTCTGCGATGAAAAGGGAACACCTCGCTGGTTCCACCGCAGCGCTGCGTTTTTCTCGTTGTTTACCAACAGATCCAAGCAGTACGGAGTACGAACCAACCTACAGCGTAAAGGAGCACTAAACATCCATTGGCAATTCAGCATTACAGTATATTCAGGCACATAATCTGCTTCGTCCTCCTTTGACCAGAGTACATCTTGAGTACTGCACGGGTCCATGATCAGAGACACAGCTGCATGCTGCAGCCAGAGGGGCCAGCGCCCGAGCATGCAGTGCCCCGGAGGTGATCCAGAGCAGAGGACCAGATGCCGATCGATCCATCATCCACGGCTTCGGTTGCAATAAGTAGGGAAAAAAAAGAGGAAAGCGGCCAACTTATTGCGATCACCGGAGCACATCATCATAACTCATCGGCGTTGGTAGAGTACGCCGGCCAGGCAGGCAGGCTCCCGATCCCCACTGCGCCGGTGCTAGTGGTACTGAAAAAGGCGACATCATAAAGCGCAGGCGGCCCTACCATGAGATGCCGACTCGGATCGACCGATTTGCCATTCTAGTGATACAGTGACCCGCTGAAATCATCTCATCGCTGAGTGGACACACTCCTGCATTGCGGAACGGCTTTGAATGATTATACTTTTATTCCACAGCGACGGGCAATGTACAGAGGAGAGTGCCAGCGCGTGTGGGCATCAGGGTGTGTGCTGCGTCAGGAGCAACACATCGCCGAGCACTCGAATTACACTGGAGAGATTCACTCGTTCATTCACTGTAACAAAATATGGAGTGAACATGTGTGCTAGCTACCCATGCAGACGGCACGATCAAGAACTGGTGCCGGACACAATCAAGGTCGCAGGCTCCAAATGCCATGGAACATGTTCCTCAACTTGCTCCCGCCGAGCTTCTTCACGATCTTCTTGGCGTCCGTCACGTTGGTCTCTGCAAGCTTCTCGAGGTTCCTGACATTCGTAAAAGGTTCCAGCAAATGTTGTCAGCGTCAATGCATTCAGAAGTCGAGAATTTTAGGGAGAATTTTTTTCGTCTTGATGCTGTGATTACCTCACGTGCTCCGATGACATGATCTTCCTCCGGCCGGAGTCGCTGTCCGCCAGATGCACCAGTGTCGACAGCAAGAACCGCTTCGCCGGCGAGGGCTTCTCCTCGTCGGGGCCTAGCAGCTGCAGTACCTGCGCCACGTTGCGGTCATCCTGGACGAAGCGCTTCCGGTTGCGGTGCACGGACATCATGGCGCAGAGCGCCTCCGCGGCCAACTCCCTCGCCTCGATGGATTTGGCCGCCTGGACGATGCCCACCAGCTCCGGCATGAACCCGGCGTCCCCCATCGCCTTCTTGGTCTCCTCCGACACGTGGCACAGCCGGTGTGCTGCTTTTAGGGCGCAGTGCTGCAGCGTGGTGTCGCCGTTGCGGAGGAAGAAGAGCACGCGGTTGAGGAAGACGGCGCCGATGAGCCGGTCGATCGAGTCCGGCGACGAGAAACAGAGAGCGTCGATGGCGCGGAGCGCCACCTCCCGTGCCTTTGAGGAGCGCGGGATGCCCGGGTCCAGCGCGCGGACGAGGGACTCGGCTGTGCCTTCTTGGAGGACCACCTCCCTGGATGAGCTGTCTCCGGAGGCGATCGCCGCGAGGAGCTCCATTGCCTGGATTTGCGCCCCCTCGTCCGCGGGGCCCTGCAAGAGCGACACGAGCACCGGTACCGCCCCGGCGTCGGCCACCATGTACTTCCTTATCTCCTCGACACCCACGATGCTCATCAGCACACGGCACGCCGCGCACACGAGCTCGCCGCCGCTGGCACGGTGGTCGGAGCAGATGTTGACCAATGCCGTGACGCCGCCGTGCGCGGCGACGGCCCACGCGTTGTCGGCGTTCTCCGTGAGCTTGCTGAGCACCCGCGCCGCCCTCTCCTTGGCCGCCGTCCCGGCGCCCGTGTTAAGAACCCGGATCACCGGAGCGATGACGCCGCCGCCGACAAGGTCGCCCTTGCAAGAAGCGTCATACCCGGCGATCACCGAGATGGCGTCCAGGGCCTCTTCTTGGACGCAAGCGTCTGCGGACTCGAGCAGCCCAATGAGAAGGCCAATTCCGTCGGCGACGTCGGACACGACGACCCGCACGCACTTGTCGTCGTCGCGCAGCACCTCGTTGAGCGCGGCGGCGGCCTCCCTCCGCATCTCCGCCCCGCCGACCCGGAGCCTGGCGAAGAGGTCGCGCACGTAGAACCGCAGGTCCTCGCGGCTGGCGCCGGCGCACGGCCGCGGCACCACGAGCGCCCGCGCGCGCGTCAGCGAGCCCGAGGCGCATATCTCGTCGAGCCGCGCCAGGTGCGTGTCGAGCGTGGACGCGACGACGTCGAGGTCGCTCCGCAGCCGCAGCTTGCCGCCTCCGTAGTGCCGCCCCTGGCTCCGCGGCACCAGCTCCCGCGCCTCCCTCACCGCGCCAACGACGTCCCGTAGGAGGCCATCGAACGCCTCGTGCCTCTCCTCGCCGTCGGAGGCCGCGATGACGGTGATGTCCGCGAGGCCGGCGTGGAGCCGGTTGAACCTGTCCCTGACGAGCTGCCACTTGAGCGGGAAGAGGGAGGCGGAGAAGGAGGCAGAGATGAGCGAGTTTATGGCGTCCAGCGCCGTCGCTAGCATCCCCTGCTCGTCCTGCTCCGCTTCTTGGCTCCCCGCCTCGCCCGCCGCCGCGAATTCTCCCATTCTTCCGACGAGCTCAGCTCAGCTCACGCGCAGACCCTTACCACGTCGTCGTCAATTCCGGCCGTTGCATCGAGCAAGCAAGAAAGGGACGAGGAGCAGAACAGGCGGTGGAGCTATTACTAGTTGTGGCATGCGGAGACGGCGGGGGAGTGTGACGACTGTAACTGCAAGGTGGTGAACTGGCGATGGCTCGACTCTTGAAGGCAAGCTCGACTTCAAGGTAGTTAATGGAGTTATGGAGGCGGAGGCGGGGCCGGTGGTGGGTCCCTCGGACGTGGGCGCAGCACGAGCGCGGACTGTGGATGCAGTCGGACTCCTCTGGGGAAATGCGTCTGTGGCCGCGTGAGGAGTGAGGACGAAGGCTTGGGGATTGGTGCGCTGTGGCGGAGAAGAAGCGAAGGACGATCCACGGAAG
This sequence comes from Triticum aestivum, assembly GCF_018294505.1. Taxonomy (NCBI): domain Eukaryota; kingdom Viridiplantae; phylum Streptophyta; class Magnoliopsida; order Poales; family Poaceae; genus Triticum; species Triticum aestivum. Next base: position 188,116,358 of record NC_057797.1, on the reverse strand, counting down.
GAATGTAAGCAGGGCCCCGGGGGTCTACGAACTAGGATCGCGTGACATGCCCAGCAATGCTACACGTACGAAAAATGCTGGGAGGTGCTACTTCAAAAAAAAAAAAATCACGGAGATGCTACTGTAACGTGGTGCAAAATGTTGGCCAGGTTTTTTGGAGTGTCTCCAATTTTTTTTAGGAACTTCAGAGAGCTTTATTCAACGAATGCATTCACCGAACAATCAACTGAGAGGCTAGAAGGCTACCGGTCAGGAAGTAAGGGGTATTGTCTAACCAGCTCTTGGTCACATTAACCGTACAACCGCGCTTAGCATAGAGATGTGCAGGACCCATTTGCTGATCTTATTACATGTTGAATATTAAAAGAAGTAAAACTAAGAGCAAGCTCTCCAATTTCCATGAGAATTGGTGCTATCATCGATCGACCAATGTAGCGAGAATTCTAGAGGTTAACTGCAACTAAACAGCCGTTTTCCGTGATCATATGTGTGTAGCCTCATAATGTAGCGAAGATAACTCCTTCCTTGAGAGCTAGGGCCTCGGCAATGAGGGGGTCTGTGACTCCTAGGAACGACTTACACCATGCACCCTTGAATCTCGAAGAAGAGCGGCCCGACAACCCCCCGCTCCAACGTTGCCATCATCAAGATGAACTACAGTGTCTGTATTGATCTCGATATGAAAAACATCTAGGGGTCGCCAGCCATAACCGTACAACGTCGAGGTTTGCTACCGTGGCAACTCAAGTAGAGCTAGGTCTCTCTGATCCTTCTCACTGAGCTGGCTGGATCTATCCTTTCCAGGTCATGCGTCAAGCGATTGCGAGACATCCAAACGGCCGACATCACCGCGACAATGATCGCTCTGTCGTTTTCAGGAAAACTCTGATCGCATAAGATATCCCTTGTCCATGATTGAGGACGGAGCCGTGGCACGTGTATGTCAAAGAGCAGTCGGGCTTCCTCCCAAAACCAGCGGGCATGAGAGCAAAGCAGAAGGGCATGTTCCAAGTCCTCATCCATGGTGAGACAACTCTTACAGGTGTTGATTTCTCTTATGTGGCGATGCTACAAGGTGCATTCATCCTGTATGATGCCTTGCATCACACGCCACCAGAAAACCCACACTTTGGGGATTACTTTGAGTTTCCAAATAGCATTCCACATCTGTTGTTGATCCACTAAAGTACCGGTAATTTTCCCCTCGTCTAGAGCCAAACACTTTTTTTAATTCACGAGAGCTCAATACGCCAATTTAGCAGAGTAAATGCCTGATTTCTCATGTGGCCAAGCGAAAAAATCTTTGCCCCCTCCTTGCCGCAAAGGAATGTTTAATATGGTCGCCGCATCAGGGGTGATGAAAGTTTGTTTAACAAGCTCCTATCGCCATGCCCTATTTTCTCTATGGGTCAAATCATTGGCAGTCTAAGCCGCCGTGTTCGCTGACCGTGATACGTCCATTTTGTATCATGTTTTCTTACTGTTATTTATAATGTTTTTATCCATAACAATGCTTTTGGAGTAATTCTAATGCCTTTTCTCTCATAATATGCAAGGTATACACAAAGAGGGAGAATTCCGGCAGCTGGAAATCTGGACCTAGAAAAGCTACGTCAGCCCACCTATTCTGCACAACTCCAAACAAGCTGAAACTTCATGGAGATTTTTTATGGATTACTTTAGGAATATTGGAGCAAATAACTACCAGAGGGGGCCCACCAGGTGGGCACAATCCACCTGGGCGCGCTAGGGAGCCCAGGCGCGCCCTGGTGGGTTGTGCTCACCCAAGCCCACCTCTGGTGCCCATCTTCTGGTATATAAGTCATTTTGACCTAGAAAAATAAGGAGAGGACTTTCAGGACGGAGCGCTGCCGTCTGGAGGCGGAACTTGGGCAAGAGCACTTTTGCCCTCCGGCGGAGCGATTCCGCCGGGGGAACATCCCACCCGAAGGGGGAAATCATCATCATCATCATCATCACCAACAACTCTCCCATCTTGGGGAGGGCAATCTCCATCAACATCTTCAACATCACCATCTCCTCTCAAGTCCTAGTTCATCTCTTGTGTTCAATCTTGTTACCGGAACTATAGATTGGTGCTTGTGGGTGACTAGTAGTGTTGATTACTGATGGCAGCTGGAAGTACGTCGGTATTTCCCCAGAGAGGGAGGGATGATGCAACGCAACGGCGGTAGGTATTTCCCTCAGTTATGAAACCAAGGTTATCGAACCAGTAGGAGAACCAAGCAACACAACGTAAACAACACCTGCACACAAATAACAACACCTCGCAACCCGACGTGTTAAAGGGGTTGTCAATCCCTTTCAGGTAACGACGCCAGAAATTGGTGTGTGACGGTAAAAAGATAGTAATAGATTGGATAAATAGATCGCAAATAAAATAAAGTGCAACAAAGTATTTTTGTATTTTTGGTTTAATAGATCTGAAAATAAAAGTAAGGAAAAAGTAGATCGCAAAGGCAAATATGTGAGAAATAAGACCCGGGGGCCGTAGGTTTCACTAGTGTCTTCTCTCAAGAAAAATAGCAAACGGTGGGTAAACAAATTACTGTTGGGCAATTGATAGAACTTCAAATAATTATGACGATATCCAGGCAATGATCATTACATATGCATCACGTCCAAGATTAGTAGACCGACTCCTGCCTGCAACTACTACTATTACTCCACACATCGACCGCTATTCAGCATGCATCTAGTGTATTAAGTTCATGGAAAAACGGAGTAATGCAATAAGAACGATGGCATGATGTAGACAAGATCCGTTTATCTATATGGCGGTAGATATAGATCTCGTCTTTTTATCCTTAGTAGCAACGATACATACGTGTCGGTTCCCTTTCTATCACTGGGATCAAGCACCGTAAGATCGAACCCACTACGGGGCACCTCTTCCCATTGCAAGATAAATAGATCGAGTTGGCCAGACAAAACCCAAATATCGGATAAGAAATACGAGGCTATAAGAGATCATGCATAAAAGAGATAAAAAACTCAAATACTTTCATGGATATAAAAACATAGATCTGATCATAAACTCGAAGTTCATTGATCCCAACAAACACATCACAAAAAAGTTACATCATATGGACCTCCAAGAGACCATTGTATTGAGGATCAAGAGAGAGAGATGAATCCATCTAGCTACTAACTACGGACCCGAAGGTCTACAAAGAACTACTCACACATCATCGAAGAGGCATCAATGGAAGTGATGAACCCCTCTGTGATGGTGTCCAGATTGGATCTGGTGATTCTGGACTCTGCGGCGGCTGGATGAATATTTCGTCGACTCCCCTAGGGTTCTGGGATTTTTGGGGTATTTATAGAGCAAAGAGGCGGTTCGGGGTGCACCCGAGGTGGGCACAACCCATTGGGGCACGCCAGGGCCTCCTGGCGCGCCCTGGTGGGTTGGGCCCTGAGGGAGTCCTGGACTAAGGGGTCCTCGGGCGTCCGACCTGTTAGCCATGGGCCGGACTGATCGGCTATGAAGATACGAAGACCGAAGATTGCACCCGCGTCCGGATGGGACTCTCCTTGGCGTGGAAGGCAAGCTTGGCGACCAAATATGTAGATTCCTTTCTTTGTAACCGACCTTGTGTAACCCTAGATCCTTCCGGTGTCTATATAAACCGGAGGACTTAGTCTGGAGGGTAGATACATTACCATAACCATACAAGCTAGGCCTCTAGGGTTTAGCCATTACGATCTCGTGGTAGATCAACTCTTGTAATACTCATATTTATCAAGATCAATCAAGCAGGACGTAGGGTATTACCTCCATAGAGAGGGCCCGGACCTGGGTAAAACATTGTGTCCCCTGTCTCCTGTTACCATCGACCTTAGACGCATAGTTCGGGACCCCCTACCCGATTCACCGATTTTGACACCGACATTGGTGCTTTTATTGAGAGTTCCACTGTGCTGTCGCCAAAAGGTTTGATGGCCCCTTCAATTGTCATGACGCTGTCCAAGGAGACACTTTCCTCCCCGAACAAATCTTTGTGTTCAGCGGCTTCGCACTGCGGGCCAATTCGTTTGGCCATCTGGAGCAGATCGAAAGCTACATCCCTGGCCATCTGGTCAGATTTGGGAGCTTGAACTACGTTGCGGACATCCGTGGAGACTTGATCTTCGCTGGATTCGAGACCGCGACTACCACTGCTGGTCACCCTAAGAGACATGGCCTAAATCTTTCATCGGACTGCACCCAGGAGACAGCTCCCGTAACCGCTTTGGATTTAGATCCGGAGCAGACTACGCCATCCAAGGACGGGAAGCTCAACCCCGCCACAGAGGCCACAGATTCCTCGGTGTTGGAGCCGCATATAGACTTGATCTCACACGATACCTGTGCCACCGGACTCGTCTCTGGCCGTAAGTTCCAAACCATGTGAGCCCGCGGACGCCAAACTTGATCGTTTATCGATCTTCGAATTCAGCGCCGCACGCATCTTCCAGCATTCGCCTTTGGCCGACATGCTAAACTCATTAAAAAACATGTCCTTGAAGGAGGACTCACAGCCAAACTCTATCCGGTCCGAACTAGGGGCTGACGGTGGAGAATTTTGCTTCCCACCCACCACCCACTTCATAGCCACGATCGAGGATTTGTCCGACACACTTGATTACGACTCCGAGGACATCGACGGTATGGATGACGATGCCGGAGAAGAATAGGCCGAGAACCCGCCGTTCACCGAACGCTGGACGACCACTTCTTCGTATGATGTATACATGGTGGATGCACCAAGGGAGAACAGCGGCGATGACAAGGAAGATCCAGCTAAGGACAAACCTTTCGAAATACAATCCAAGCGCCGGCGTCAGCGACGCCGCGCTAAAGTCACGCCGCAGTAAAGACAGCAACACCGGCACAGGAGAACATAACACTCCAGAAGGTGCCGAAGACAACGAAGACCCCATTGAAACAACTAATGAATAAGATGAACGGGAAGATGGACAGGTTAGCCCTGGTAAACAGGACACACATAAAGACTCAGAGGACAGAAGTTATCTTCCGCTCTCCGAGGATGAGGTGAGCCTCGACACCGATGATTTCATCGTGCCTGAGGAACCTCTTGAGCAGGAGCGCTTCAAGCACCAGCTAATAGCCACTGCAAGGAGCCTGAAAAAGAAGCAGCGGTAGCTTCAAGCTGACCAAGATCTGCTCAATAATAAATGGACCGATGTCCTAGCAGCCGAAGAATATGGCCTCAAGCGCCCAACCAAAAGCTACCCAAAGCGCAAATTGCTACCTCAGTTTGACGAGGAGGCGCCGGAATACATACCACCATCGTACAATGCGGCTCACCGACCACCATGTGGTCGGGACAAAACGGCAACTCACGCCGAACACCAGCCCGCCCCGCCTCATTGCACAGGTAGAGGTAAATTAGCCCACGACCATACATATGACCTCCGGGAAAGCCTGAACAATAAAGCATGACATACCAGATCAATCTACGGATGACGAGGACGTGCCTCGACACGTGACGACGACCACCTATTCGGATGTGACAAACTTAGTCATGCGCGGGATGAAAACCGCAGACGAACTCCATCAGAGCTACGTCGCGATACGACCCGATATAGAGGCGCCGCACACCCTCATTGCTTCCCTAATGAGGTCATGGATCATGAATTCCCAGAAGGGTTCAAACCCATGAATATAGAATCATACGATGGAACCACGGACCCTGCGGTGTGGATCGAAGACTTCATTCTCCACATTCATATGACCCGCGGCGATGACCTCCACGCCATCAAATACCTCCCTTTAAAACTCAAGGGGCCAGCTCGGCATTGGCTCAACAGTCTGCCTGAAAATTCTATTGGCAGCTGGGAGGACTTGGAAGAGGCCTTCCTCGATAACTTCCAATGTACATATGTTTGACCTCCGGACGCTGATGACTTAAGCCATATAGTTCAATAGCCCAGAGACTCTGCCAGGAAATTCTGGCCTAGGTTCTTAACTAAAAAGAACCAAATCATCGATTGTCCCGATGCTGAAGCCCTAGCAGCCTTCAAACACAGCATCCGCGATGAATGGCTCGCTCACCACCTCGGCCAAGAAAATCCAAAATCCATGGCGGCCCTCACAACACTCATGACCCACTTTTGTGCGGGCGAGGACAGTTGGTTGGCCCGTAGCAAAAACAATGCAAGCGACGCCGGTACCTCTGAAGTTAAAAATAACAAAGACAAGTCTCGACGCAACAGATACAAGCGTCGAAACAACACTAACAACACCAAGGATACGGCGGTCAATGCCAAATTCAGTGGCTCTAAGTCCGGTCAGTGGAAAAAGCCGTTCCAAAAGAACAATTCAGGCCCATCCAGCTTGGACCGCATACTTGATCGTCCGTGCCAGATTCATGGCACCCCGGACAAACCACCCAATCATACAAATAGAGATTGCCGGGTTTTTAAACAGGCTGGCAAATTAAACCCCGAGAACAGGGAAAAGGGATCGCAAAGCGAGGACGATGACGAAGAGCCCAAGCAACCGAACATAGGGGGACAGAAGAAGTTTCCCCCTCAGGTCAAAACGGTGAACATGATATACGCTACCCACATCCCGAAGAGGGAGCGCAAGCGTGTGCTCAAGGATGTCTACACGATAGAGCTAGTCGCACCAAAATTTAATCCATGGTCGTCATGCCCAATCACTTTTGATTGCCGGGATCATCCGACCAATATCCGTCACGGTGGCTCAGCCGCACTGGTCCTAGACCCAATAATTGATGGGTTCCACCTGACTCGCGTCCTTATGGACGGATGTAGCAGCCTCAATCTGCTCTATCAGGATACAATGCGAAAAATGGGCCACCGTGACGGATAGAGCACATGCAGCTCTCCCTTAACGATAACTCTACCTGATCAATTATTGGGTCTAGGACCAGTGCGGCTGAGCCACCGTGACGGATACTGGTCGGATGATCCCGGCGATCAAAAGTGATCGGGCATGACAACCATGGATTAAATTTTGGGGCGACTGGCTGTATATGGTCCTCTTGAAGGATAAACACACCAAGACGGCAAGAAACGCATACATATGGGGGACTTTTTAGGTGATTCCGTTAATGATAACTCTACCTGTTTTTCAGGACCCACATGCAGCTCTCCCTTGGTTTCGGCATGTCAAATAGCATGTTGCTTATCGCACTACCTGTATCAATGCGCCTTGATGTACTAATTAAATTACAATGAGAACAGTTTGCGGTTGGAGCTTTAGGACCCCAACTTTTTACCTTTTTACCTTTTCTGTTTTCTTTCTCTTTTTTCTCTTAGCTCCCCTGTGGATAACCCTATAAGGTAGCACCCGTACACTTTGGTATGTTTGATGTTTGCCAGGGGCTTCATAGCACCCCACATTACGGCAACAAAAGTCCGAACACTTTATATAAGTATAGTTCGGCACCCCGAATTTAGCATTGTATGCATTGGCTCCGAATCATGTCTTTGGTCAATAGTTGGGTTGCCCGGCTCCTGTGCTTGCTACCTTACGTTCTGCTATATCGGCTAAGGTAGTAAAGGGAGAACTACTGCAATTGTGCCTTGGGTTATCCAAAGGAGCACCTCAATAGAGAAAGCTGAAAACTGACTATCATGATGCGGCGAGAGCCGGTCAGCTGTTCGGAGGTTACAAATCGTTGGAGATTTCTTCCGCATTACGTGAAGGATTGGTACTTCCCGATCAGACGCTTATAGCACTCTAGTTCGGATACTAGGGGCTACGCCCATGTTTTTATTATCGAACTCTTATGCCTAAGTGAGGGTGTTACAGCCGCATAGTCTGGTTGCCTGGTTCGTTGCGCTAAACAACTCCTTCAAGGACCATCTAATTGGATCAAGATTGTTTAGATTCCATCCCGAAGACCCCCGTACTACCTAAGTGGGGGAAGAAGCCGACGAGTGGTTAACCCTCAGATTTCATACAACACGACAACACAGGAAGTAAAAATTTAAAAACATAACAAGCATTGTATTACACAATCACTTTGTTTTATCATACAAGGTAGAGGGAGCTCGAATACATTCATTCAAAGATAGTGTCTTTCGCACAATGATCCGCAACAATGTGGGACCCCTTCAAGACATCACCGAGGTATCGCTCGGGTGTGCGGTGCTCCTTGCCCTCCGGCGGCCCCTCGGTCGCTAATTTGACAGCATCCAGCTTCGCCCACCAGACCTTGCAATAGGAGAAGGACAAACGTGCGCCCTCGATGCAGATGGACCGCTTGACGACGTCCAGCCGAGGACAAGCACCCACCAGTCGCTTCACGAGGCCGAAGTAACTACTGGGTATAGCTTCGGCTGGCCACAACCAGATTATTAAATCCTTCATGGCCAGTTCGGCCACCCTATGCAGCTGGACCAGCTGTTTTAGCTGATCGCTGAAGGGCACCGGATGTTCTGGCGCAAGATATTGCGACCAGAACAGCTTCTCCATGGAGCTCCCTTCTTCGGCTCGGAAGAACTCTGCGGCGTCAGCCACACTGCATGGCATATCAGTAAAAGCCCCTGGGGAACTCCGAACCTGGGTTAGTAAACGATATTTCATCTTCACATTCTTGCTTTGCATATTGAATGCCTTACCCGCTTCGATCTTTCTGGCCTCCTGGATCTCCTGGAGGGCGCCCTGGGCATCATTCCGGGCTGCCTCCGCACTCTGACGAGCCTTGGCGAGTTCGGTCTCTTGAACCGATGCATCGTGCTCCAAGGCCTTGCACTTCTTAACCGCGTCCTCGAGCTCCTGTTGGACCTCGTTGACCCGGCCCTTGAGCTTCTTCCGAGTGGCCTGCTCCTTGACAGCCTTCCCTTCGGCTTCGGCCAGGGCCTTTTTCAGGGACTCGACCTCGGTCGTCGCCTCTGTAAACATCATGGCATTTCGGTCACTGCAGATCATTTTACCTTTTTCGAATACACATAACAGGTTATTACTTACCTTGTTTTTCTTGGAGCTGCCTCTTCACCTGGCCTAGCTCCTCCTCGGCCTCCGCCACTGCTTCAGTCCAGAGACTTCGGCAGTATGCGAGGCTGCAGCCAACAGCGACGCCTGTGTTTACATTTTAGAAAATTTTAGTAGTTTCCTGCAATAGGAGATTGATCCTCTGTCTGCCTTTTTCTTTCTGAACACCGGACAGTGTCTCAGGGGCTACTGTCTACATTGGGATTTTCTCTTTTTTGTGTTGCTTACCTCAAAACCTGTCAGCAGGCTGCTACAGGCTTTGGTTAGTCCACTCTTGGCGGACTGAACCCTTTCAATTACTGTGCCCATAAGGACATGGTGCTCATCCACAATGGAAGTGCCTCGTAGCGCTTCCAGCAGATTGTCTGGTGCCCCTGGTTGGACAGGGGTCACCGGCGGAATAGGCATCCCCCTTCTTTCGAAGAAGGTTCCGTGCCGGATTCCGGAGCTGCATCGCTCTCCGGAATTGTGTCCGGCTGAGGGCCGAACTTAATACGGCCCTCCCCACCAGTCTCCATGGGGATTGATTCCCCTGGTGTTCGGCGATGGGGGTTTCGCCTTCTGGCGCCTCCCGAGCCTCTCCCCCGCCTGGAACAGTCCTTCGGGGCAGCACCTCTGCATCGTGTCCTTGGCCTTGGGGGAGTGAGCGGCCTGCGGTGAATCGCTCGCCATCGCCTTTGAGTCCAGTGAACCTCGTGATGAGGATCGCTGGGAGCTGTCGTGGGCTGGACTGTAATAGCATAACGAATTATATCAATACAACAAAGAGGAAAGACTTGGTTTATGGGTGGATATGAGTTTTAGCACTTACGATGCGGCCCGAGGCTTAGTGCGGGGGCGTCTCTCCGGACTATTGTTGATATCCCACGAGGAGTTGTCCGCAAGGGAGCTTTTCCCTTTCTTGCACATCTCCGCCTCCAGATTTGTGGAATCCGCCCTCTTCTTCCTCCCCTCATCAGGGGGAGGGTTGTTCTCCTCCTCCTCCTCATCGTCATCGTATTCGGCGGCGGAGGAGCGGGTCTTGTCTTCGGACGTCGCGTCCGAAGCGCCCTTGCGGCGGGGGCCACTCCGGACCCCCTTGGCCTTCCTTGTGGCCTTCTTCTCTAGCGCCTTATAGGGCGCTGGCACTAGCATCTTCGCTAAACGCGGGATGACCGGTTCTCCAAGCAGCGGAGTCGGACATTGGATCCGCTTCGCCTTCTCCACCCACTCCTGAAGAAGCCATGATAATAAAAGCTTAGATATAATCCTTGAAACAAGCAAGTACGGGATACCGTAAAGATTTACCTTGCTGGCGGAGCGATTAACGTTGTACCCGGGGTCCGATGTTGTGGCCGGCGGTGTCTCGTTGCCCTTGAAGAGCAACTTTCAAGCGTCTTCATGGGTTGTTTCGAAGAGCCTCTCTAGGGTTTGGTGCTTCTTCGGATTAAACTCCCATAGAGAGTGACTTCGGCTTTGGCAAGGGAGACTTCGGCGAACTAGCATCACCTGGATTACATCGACAGGTTTGACATCCTTGTCCACCATGCTTTGAATGCGCGTTTGCAGCGCTGTTAGCTCGTCTGACGAACACCAGTTCAGGCTCTTCTCAACCCAGGAGGTGAGTCCCATGGGAGCTCGGAGTTGAATTCGGCAATTGCGGCCCAGGTGGCATTGCAGGGTTCTGTAATGTAGAACCATTGTTTCTGCCATTCCTTGACAGACCCCATGAAAGTGCCTTTTGGCCAGGAGACGTTGGCCAGCTTGCTCACCATGGCGCCTCCGCACTCCGCGTGCTGGCCATCCACCACCTTCGGCTTCACATTGAAGATTTTGAGCCACAGCCCAAAGTGGAGTTGGATGCGGAGGAAGGCTTCACACACGATGATGAATGCCGAGATATTGAGAAAGGAGTTCGGGGATAGGTCATGGAAGTCTATCCCGTAGTAGAACATCAGCCCGTGGATGAAGGGGTGGAGTGGAAACCTTAACCCGGGAGGAAATGAGGGATGAATACTACCCTCTCGTTGGGCTTCGGCATGGGAATGATTTGTCCCTGGGCTGGAAGGCGGTGGGCGATTCCCTTCGCCAGATACCCGCCCGCCCGAAGCTCGGCGACGTCCTCCTCCTTGATGGAGGAGGCCATCCACTTGCCTTGACCTCCGGATCCGGACATGGTTGGGTTCTTGCTCGAGTGGGAAACGGATGAGAACTTGGGCGCTGGAGCTCAAGAGTGGAAGGGCAGAGGAAGAGAGAAGGCGTGGGTGAAGAAAAGGGATTCTTATATCCTTATAAAGGCAGTGAATGTTGAATGCCTCCCCACTCGCCTTGAAATTCGCTTACTCCCATGGGCTGTATAAACAACACAATTGGGTTACCCGCGCCCGTATTTGATGAGGATCCCGCAATAAGGGGACACGATCTCTGCTTTGACAAGATGTGCCAATGGAAATCGCATCTTGAAACACGGGATGGCAGACAAAACAGTTCGATATAGTGACCGGGCAGACGTGATGTCATGTTGTGAAAAGTTGTCAGCGAATTAGACTCATGGAATATTATATTCTCTCTACGGTTGTGTGTGGTGTGTGTTAGAGGTCCAGAGACGTCGATATGTCCGAAGACTATCTTGGAGTTCAGAGGAAGGAACCCACCTTGCAATGCTGAAGACAGATCTACGCATCGGATACGTTGTCATTGAAGCCAGGTTCAGGGGCTACTAAGGGAGTCCTGGACTAAGGGGTCCTCGGGCGTCCGGCCTGTTAGCCATGGGCCGGACTGATGGGCTGTGAAGATACAAAGACTGAAGACTGAACCCATGTCCGGATGGGACTCTCCTTGGCATGGAAGGCAAGCTTGGTGACCAAATATGTATATTCCTTTCTTTGTAACCGACCTTGTGTAACCCTAGATCCTCCCGGTGTCTATATAAACTGGAGGACTTAGTCCAGGGGATAGATACATTACCATAACCATACAAGCTAGGCCTCTAGGGTTTAGCCACTACAATCTCGTGGTAGATCAACTCTTGTAATACTCATATTCATCAAGATCAATCAAGCAGGACGTAGGGTATTACCTCCATATAGAGGGCCCGAACATGGATAAAACATTGTGTCCCCTGTCTCCTGTTACCATCGACCTTAGACGCACAGTTCGGGACCCCCTACCCGAGATCCGCCGGTTTTGACACCGACATGCCCCTCGCGGGGCACCCCCCAGGTGCAACCAGGGCCCATATGCTTCCTTTTGGCCCATAAAAACTCATCATAAAGTTTCGTGCCATTTGGACTCCGTTTGATATTGATTTCCTGCGCTGTAGAAAACATGGAAAAAACAGGAACTGGCACTGGGCACTATGTCAATAGGTTAGTACCAAAAAATGATATAAAATGACTATAAAATGATTATAAAACATCCAAGATTGATAATAAAATAGCATGGAACAATCAAAAATTATAGATACGTTGGAGACGTATCAGCATCCCAAGCTTAACTCCTACTCGTCGTCGAGTAGGTAAGTGATAAAAAACAAATTTTTTGATGTGGAGTGCTGTTCATCAAGTCATATCATATTCTTTTCTTTATAGCACGGACATTTGGACTTTTATGTGATTCAAAGCAATAGTCTAGTTTTGACATAATAATTTAGATACTCAAGCATATCAACAAGCAACCATGTCTTTCAAAATATCAATGCTAAAATAAGTTATCCCTAGCCCATCATGCTCAAACGTTGATCCATTCATGAAACACATTCGAATATTAACTACACCCAATACTTGAGCACGATCATATTGCCTCCTAGTTGGTGCTTTTTATTAGAGAAGATGTAGACTCAAATTTCAAAATAAAAATTGCATAAAGTAAAAGAAAGTCCCTTCACAGAGGGGAGTAGGGATTTGTAGAGGTGTCAGAGCTCAAAGCGAAAAAAATGAGATAAAAACATTTTGGTGTATCTATCCCACCAACGAAAACGACGTAGAGTTCCCAATACTTTCCATGCATTGATAAATCATTGGCGGTTCCCAAACTGAAAATAAAGTTTATTCCCTTTTCCACCATAAATTTCACTTTCCATGGCTAACCGTATCCGCGGGTGCCCTCCCTACCAATACTTTCCAAGGAATTTATTATTTGACAACATAAAGTAAATTCAGTTCTTTTTGCATTTCGGGACTGGGCATCCCTAATACCTTTGCCTTACTCTCATGCAATGACAAGTGAATAAACACTCATTTTGAGAACAACACATCTAGCATGGAAAATATTAGCCACCCCTCACCGCTCCGCGAGCGAAACAAACACACAAAAGAGAAGTTTATTTTGAAAATTAGAGATGGCACATGCAAATTTGCTTACAACGGCAAAAGAATACGACATATAGGAAGATATAGTGGACTCATGTGGCAAAACTGGTTTAAAGGATTTTGGATGCATGATACGTCCATTTTGCATCATGCTTTTATATCGATATTTATTGCATTATGGGTTGTTATTACACATTATGTCACAATACTTATGCCTTTTCTCTCTTATTTTATACGGTTTACATGAAGAGGGAGAATGCCGGCAGCTGAAATTCTGGGCTGGAAAAGGAGAAAATATTAGAGACCTATTCTGCACAACTCCAAAAGTCCTGAAACTCCATGGAAGTTTGTTTGGAATATATTAAAAATATTGGGCGAAGAAAGCACCAGAGGGGAGCCAGCCACTGTCCACGAGGGTGGGGGCGCGCCCTACCCCCCCTGGGCGCACCCCCTGCCTCGTGGGCCACCTGGCAGGCCTCCGATGCCCATCTTCTGGTATAAGGTGTCTTTTGCCATGGAAAAAATCAGGAGGAAGTTTTCGGGACGAAGCGCCACCGTCTCGAGGCGGAACCTTAGCGGAACCAATATAGGGCTCCGGTGAAGCTGTTCTGCCGGGGAAACATCCCTCCGGGAGGGGGAAATCATCACCATCGTCATCACCATCGATCCTCTCATCGGGAGGGGGTCAATCTCCATCAACATCTTCACCAGCACCATCTCCTCTTAAACCCTAGTTCATCTCTTGTATCCGATCTTTGTCTCAAAACCTTAGATTGGTACCTGTGGGTTGCTAGTAGTGTTCATTACTCCTTGTAGTTGATGCTAGTTGGTTTACTTGGTGGAAGATTATATGTTCAGATCCTTTATGCATATTAATACCCCTCTAATTATGAACATGAATATGATTTGTGAGTAGTTACGTTTGTTCCTGAGGACATGGAAGAAGTCTTGCTATAAGTAGTCATGTGAATTTGGTATTCGTTTGATATTTTGATGAGATGTATGTTGTCTTTCCTCTAGTGGTGTTATGTGAACATCGACTACATGACACTTCACCATTGTTTGGGCCTAGGGGGAGGCATTGGGAAGTAATAAGTAGATGATGGGTTGCTAGAGTGATAGAAGCTTAAACCCTAGTTTATGTGTTGCTTCATAAGGGGCTGATTTGGATCCATATGTTTCATGCTATGGTTAGGTTTACCTTAATTCTTCTTTCGTAGTTGCAGATGCTTGCGAAGGGGGGTTAATCATAAGTGGGATGCTTATCCAAGGAAGGGCAGTACCCAAGCACCGGTCCACCCACATATCAAATTATCAAAGTAACGAACGCGAATCATATGAGCATGATGAAAACTAGCTTGATGATAATTCCCATGTGTCCTCGGGAGCGCTTTCCTTTATATAAGAGTTTGTCCAGGCTTGTTCTTTGCTACAAAAGGGATTGGGCCACCTTTCTGCACCTTTTTTTACTTTCATTGCTTGTAACCCGTTATGAATTATCTTATCACAAAACTATCTGTTACCGATAATTTCAGTGCTTGCAGAGAATACCTTACTGAAAACCGCTTGTCATTTCCTTCTGCTCCTCGTTGGGTTCAACACTCTTACTTATTGAAAGGACTACGATAGATCCCCTATACTTGTGGGTCATCAAGACTCTTTTTTGGCGCCGTTGCCGGGGAGTGAAGCGTCTTTGGTAAGTGGAATTTGGTACGGAAAAAATATATAGTATGGTGAAATTTAGTGTCACTTGTTACTTTGGAAAACAATCCTTTGAGGGGCTTGTTCGGGGTATCTTCACCCCGACCAGTAGAGCAAAGAGTTGCTCCTCAACCTACTGAACCTACTGAAAATGTTTACTTTGAAATTCCTTTGGGTATGATAGAGAAACTTCTAGCTAATCCTTTTAAAGGAGATGGAACATTACATCTCGATATGCAGCTAATCTATGTGGATGAAGTTTGTGGACTATTTAAGCTTGCAGGTATGCCTAAGGATGTCATCAAGAATAAGGTCTTCACTTTATCTTTGAAGGGAGAGGCATTGACATGGTTTAGACTATGTGATGATATTGGATCATGGAACTACAACCGGTTGAAATTGGAATTGACCAGAAGTTTTATCCTATGCATCTGGTTTATCGTGATCGTAATTATATATATATAATTTTTGGCCTCGCGAAGGAGAAAGCATCGCTCAAGTTTGGGGGAGGCTTAAGTCAATGTTATATTCATGCCCCAATCATGATCTCTCAAGAGAAATTATTATTCAAAAAAATTATGCTCGGCTTTGTCTCAATAATCGCTCCATGCTAGATACTTATTGTATTGGTTCTTTTATGATGAAGACTATTGAATTTAAATGGGATTTATTGGAAAGAATTAAATGCAACTCAGAAGATTGGGAACTCGACGAAGGTAAAGAGTCAGGTATAACACCTGAGTTTGATTTTGTTAAATCTTTGATGGATACCGATGCTTTTCGTGAATTTAGCACTAAATATGGACTTGACTCTGAGATAGTAGCTTCTTTCTGTGAATCATTTGCTACTCATGTTGATCTCCCTAAGGGGAAGGGGTTTAAATACCATCCTCCCATTGAAGTAAAAGTAGTTGAACCTATTAAACTTGAAGAAAATACTATTACTTATAATGTTGATCCTATTGTTCCTACCGCTTATATTGAGAAACCACCTTTCCCTGTTAGAATTAAGGATCATGCTAAAGCTTCAACTGTGGTTCATAAGAGTAGTGCTAGAACACCTACACCCCATGAGAAAATTAAAGTTTAACCTAGTATTGCTATGGTTAAAGATCTCTTGGTCGATAATATTGATGGGCATGTTATTTACTTCTGTGATGAAGCTGCTAGAATTACTAAACCTGATACTAAAGATAAAGATAGACCTGTTGTAGGCATGCCTGTTGTTTCTGTTAAAATAGGAGATCATTGCTATCATGTCTTATGTGACATGGGTGCTAGTACGAGTGCAATACCTCATTCTTTATAAGAAGAAATTATGCATGATATTGCACCTGCTAAGATAGAAGATATTGATGTTACTATTAAGCTTGCCAATAGAGATACTATTTCACCAGTTGGGATTGTTAGAGATGTTGAAGTCTTGTGTGGGAAAGTTAAATATCCTACTGATTTTCTTGTTCTTGGTTCCCCACAAGATGACTTTTGTCGCATTATATTTGGTAGACCCTTCTTGAATACTGTTAATGCTAAGATAGATTGCAAAAAGGATATTGTTACTATTTGTTTAGGTGACATGTCTCATGATTTTAATTTTGCTAAATTTCGTAGACAACCCCATGATAAAGAATTGCCTAGTAAAGATGAAATTATTGGCCTTGCTTCTATTGTCGTGCCTCCTAATGATCTTTTAGAACAATATTTCCTAGACCATGAAAATGATATGTTTATGAATGAAAGAAGGGAAATATATGAAGTATTCTTTAAATAGGGACCTATTTTGAAACACAACTTGCCTGTTGAAATCCTAGGGGATCCTCCTCCACCCAAGGGTGATCCCGTGTTTGAGCTTAAACTGTTACATGATACTCTTAAGTATGCTTATCTTGATGAAAAGAAGATATATCCTATTATTATTAGTGCTAACCTTTCAGAGTAGGAAGAAGAGAAATTATTGAAAACTCTGAAGAAGCACCGTGATGCTATTGGATATACTCTTGATGATCTTAAGGGCATTAGTCCCACTCTAGGCCAACACAAAATAAAATTGGAGAAAGACGCTAAACCGGTTGTTGATCACCAACGACGGTTAAATCCTAAGATGAAAGAAGTGGTAAGAAATGAAATACTAAAGCTTCTGGAGGCAGGTATAATTTATCCTGTTGTTGGTCGTTAGTGGGTAAGTCCTGTCCATTGTGTCCCTAAGAAGGGAGGTATTACTGTTGTTCCTAATGATAAAGATGAATTGATCCCACAAAGAATTGTTATAGGTTATAGAATGGTAATTGATTTCTGCAAATTAAATAAAGCTGCTAGAAAGGATCATTACCCTTTAACTTTTATTGATCAAATGCTAGAAAGATGATCCAAACATACACATTTTTTGCTTTCTAGATGGTTATTCTGGTTTCTCTCAAATACCTGTGTCGAAAGAGGATTAGGAAAAGACCACTTTTACTTGCCCTTTCGGTACCTTTGCTTATAGACGTATGCCTTTTGGTTTATGTAATGCACCTGCTACCTTTCAAAGATGTATGACTGTTATATTCTCTGACTTTTGTGAAAAGATTGTTGAGGTTTTCATGGATGATTTCTCCGTGTATGGAACTTCTTTTGATGATTGCTTAAGCAACCTTGATCGAGTTTTGCAGAGATGTCAAGAAACTAATCTTGTCTTGAATTGGGAGAAGTGCCACTTTATGGTTAATGAAGGTATTGTCTTGGGGCATAAAGTTTCTGAAAGAGGTATTGAAGTTGATAAAGCTAAAGTTGATGTTATTGAAAAGATGTCGTGTCCTAAGGACATTAAAGGTATAAAAAGTTTCCTTGGTCATGCCGGTTTTTATAGGAGGTTCATTAAAGACTTCTCAAAAAATTCTAGGCCTCTGACTAATCTCTTACAAAAAGATGTTCCTTTTGTCTTTGATGATGATTGTGTAGAAACATTTGAAATACTTGAGAAAGCCTTGATTTCTGCACCTATTGTTCAGCCACCTGATTGGAATTTACCCTTTGAAATTATGTGTGATGCTAGTGATTATGCTGTAGGTGATGTTATAGGACAAAGAGTTGATAAGAAATTAAATGTTATCCAATATGCTAGTCAAACTCTAGACAGTGCCCAGAGAAATTATGCTACTACTGAAAAAGAATTTTTAGCAGTTATATTTGCTTGTGATAAGTTCAGACCATATATTATTGATTCTAAAGTAACTGCTCACACTGATAATGCTGCTATTAAATATCTTATGGAAAAGAAAGATGCTAAACCTAGAATTATCAGATGGGTTCTCTTGCTACAAGAATTTGATTTGCATATTATTGATAGAAAGGGAGCCGAGAACCCCGTTGCAGACAACTTGTTTAGGTTATAAAATGGTCTTGATGACCCACTACCTATATACGATAGCTTTCCTGATGAACAATTAGCTATCATAAATGCTTCTCGTACTGCTCCATGGTATGCTGATTATGCTAATTACATTGTTGCTAAATTTATACCACCTAGTTTCACATACCAGCAAAAGAAAAAGTTTTTCTATGAATTAAGACATTACTTCTAGGATGACCCACACCTTTATAAAGAAGGAGTAGATGGTGTTATTAGACGTTGTGTACCTGAGCGTGAACAGGAACAGATCCTTCGCAAGTGTCACTCCGAGGCTTATGGAGGACATCATGCTGGAGATAGAACTGCACATAAGGTATTGCAATCCGGTTTTTATTGGCCTACTCTTTTCAAAGATGCCCGTAAGTTTGTCTTGTCTTGTGATGAATGTCAAAGAATTGGTAATATTAGTAGACGTCAAGAAATGCCTATGAACTATTCACTTGTTATTGAACCATTTGGTGTTTGGGGCTTTGATTATATGGGACCGTTCCCTTCCTATAATGGGTATACACATATTTTAGTTGCTGTTGATTATGTTACTAAGTGGGTAGAAGCTATTCCAACTAGTAGTGCTGATCATAACACCTCTACTAAGATGCTTAAAGAAGTTATTTTTCCGAGGTTTGGAGTCCCTAGATACTTAATGACTGATGGTCACTACTGCAGGATGGTCGAAACACGACACTACGATCAGAGACTCTTCGAGGAAACTGTGTGCGATGCCATAATCACAAACGGTGGTGTAAAAACCCGTCAAAAAAGGTGCAAAATGTTTGCGATGACAGATGCATCAGACACGGTTCAGATTTAGTTGCGTGTGCGATGCAAGGCATATGGTTCAACTCAATTAACTGTTTGGGGTGAGGAGGCATAAAAGAAATGGGCAGCTAGATGATGGCGTGTGCGATATACAACATACGGTTCACTGGGATGAGCTGTGTGTGATTAAGCAACACAATGGAAATGGTTCAACTGAACAAGATGTGTGTGATACGCGGCAAACAGGTCCGTAATCTGAAATATGTGTGAAGACCAATAATAACACATACGATTGCTGCTAATAAGCCATGTGAATTGCTCTGTCTACAATAGAATAACATGTATATATATAACTGAAATAAACATCCAAATACATAAGTGACTATACAGATCATTCGCACACACCTCAATAAACAATTGCATGCATTCTAAAGTAGGAGAAACGATGGTCTAGTCATCTACTTCTTGTGACGCTCCTGCCACTGCTATGTGGCTCGATCCCTCGTCTGGGTCAGGAAGAAGACAATTCCTCATGTCAACGATCCGCCTGTACATCTCGTAGCTTGTGTACGCGTCCATGGCCGCGTACTTGACATGTTTTCCATCCAGTCTCTTATGCCACACATTGTGCCAGGCGTTCTTGTCCTTATTGCTCTCTTGCTTCATCTTCACATAGTAGGGGTCGATGATGGCTGAGGCGAGGTCAACCAGGGAGTTCAATTTGCTTTTGTCGCTGCCCCAGACCTTGTAGTGGTGCTGGATGTTGACAAGATTCAGGCATTTCAAGTCCGAAACCTTGAGCGCTTTTAGATCGTTGGTGGTGTCCACCATAGCGAAACTGTAGTCGGAGCTCTTGATAAACCTGGAGAAACGCTTGCAAGGCCTTGTGGCGAGGTGGAAGTGGTAGACGAGGACGTCATGTCGCACGCACAACTTGGCGACGACAACCTTCTGATCGTGCCCGGCACGACCCATGGTGTACTCGAGGTCGAAGCCGACCACTCGGTACTTGTCCTCAGCAAGGAACTGCTTCATAGTTTGGATGGATCTCTCCACCGAGACCGGATCGTTCGTGTACACCACCGAGAGGGCCTTCCCCCTCACGTGGGTGTCCACTACGTGATGCTTGGTGAACTGCCCACCGTTGTCGTCGTTGGCCGCTGGGAGCGCCATTGGAGCCACGGGGAGCACCATTGTAACCGCTGGATGTCATCTCTATATGTGTCCTCGTGGGTGTGCTTATTGTGTCATGTGAGACATGAGATGAAGGTAAATGGCCGCATGAATAAAAGGGGGTCGGGCGACGTGGATTCTTGGCATGTCCGCATGGCAGTTTTTGCAGCGGGTAACTGCATCGTCGCGCCGCGCCCGGCGCAACTGCTTGCACACGAACGTGCGTGATCGTGCGTCGAGAACCCGGAGGGACGCGAGAGCAGAGCACATGCGGTGGGACGCAAGCAAAGCGTGCCGCGGCTGCCTGGACCGCAAGCAACCACACGCATAGCGCAGTTGAATACGCAGGAAATGGTCGCCTACAAGCCGGCCGATAGTTGCGTCGCTGCGTAGAGAGCGGCCGTGTGGTACCACCTCCATCTAGTCTATAGTCTCCTTTATATTCCATGCCATACTTTTCCCTCAAATTTAACCAACAAAATGTTAATGCATGTTTTAAAAATTATATAATTGGAAACTATGTTCACATACAAATCCAACTATATAATCTTTGGCGACATGCATTCGTATTTTATTAGTTAAATCATACTTATAAACGAGGACGGTGGTATAGTAGGTAATTAAATCGCAAATGCTTTTTTATTAAACGTATGTGTACGTGGCCTTTTGTCCTCCTCTCGCATGTCTTGTCACCCCGCTGTTGCAGACGGCTTACAACGGAAGCTTGCGCAACGCGCAGGGGCGTTCTTTTTGCCAAACGATGGCGCCAATGAATCGTTGGTGAGCTCGTTCCCACGCAACCTCGCAGGTTCACGCAAGCTTCCCGCCCGACTCAGTGAAATCCCCCAAAATCCCGGTGCTTACCGGCCTGCTATAAAAACCCTCACGGCCGGTGAGTCCTGCATCGCATTTTCCCCTCCATCCCTGTAGCTTATCACATCAGCTTCTCCCACAACCGCCAATGGCACCGGTCCATCGTCGTCGCTCAGCTACTCCACCGTCATCAGAGGACAGCTCCAGCTGGGAGGCTACACCGCGGCGGTGGCGTAGTCCCTGGCGTAGTGTAGTGCGCATGGCGTCCCTATTGGGTGTGCGTGAAACACCCACCACACGCTCTGCCACCGATGCCCGTCGGCAGCTGTTGCCGACCGCCATTGCCGCCACACCACAGTCGAAAGCCAGGGCCATCGCCCGCTCCGCCGCCGCGGCCCGAAGGTGGGAGATGGCCGTCGTGGCCTCCACCCCACTGTCGGCAACTGTGGCCATCACCCGCTCCACCACCGCGGCCCGAAGGCGGGAGGTGGTGGTCGTGGCCGCCACCCCGTCGTCGGCTGCCATGGCCGCCAGCCCACGGTCGACCGCCGGGGTCATCACCCACTCCGCCACTGCCGCCCGAAGGCGGGAGGCGGATGCCCACACGTGAGACAGCAACCTTGCGCGCTACATCGAGTTCTTGCGGGAGGAGGAGGAGCGCCTTGTCGAGCATGCAAAGAGCCTTACCGCCACAGTGGCCACGACACATGCCGCCTTAGAGGCGAGGAATCAGGAGATCTACAAGGAGAACCACCACTTCAAGAGGGGTCGTCTGGAGCGGCAGAGGGTGTTCGAGGTGATCATCGCTAGAGCTGCAGTAGCGGCAGGCACCGCATTGTGGTTGCCCAGCTCGTCGGTAGGCTTCTCCTCCTCCACCTCTTACTGAGCGCGCTCGGCAGAGGAGAGGCAGCCGGAAGTAGTACAAAGCCCCTCCGCAGTAGTAGTAGTAGTATTTATGGGCTATTTTGTTCAGTTCATCTAACTATAGATGTGGTGGAACTGTACAACGTACTTAAAATTAGCTAGTATATATAGTTGAACTAGCTATTTCAGTATGTGGTTGGCAGCAATTGGGGAAAAGCTTGGTCGCTTCAGCTGTCGAGTTGAATTGTTTGTATAAATTAAGAACGAATGCTTAATCTATGAATGAAATCCATGCTTTATTACTGAATTTTAGTTGCAAAAATTAGATACTGCTAGTAATTTTTAGCTTCATATTTTGACAAATCGCAGTGTTACAAGGATTGACAAATCTTACCAAATTGTTTGTACGTGGTTGCACACGGGTCATCCAAAACCACCGTTTGCGTTAAAGGGATGCACAAATCATGCGTTGCTCTCAATTTGCATACGGGTGTTCTATATAAAACGTTTGCGATCAAGAGCTACAGAAATCCTGCTCGGCACATTTTCTCTTGGCTTCCTGGGGAAGCTATCGGTTTGCATACGGGTGTTCTAACTAAAACGTTTGCGATGAGTGTTTTATATTTAAAAAGTGAAATAAACTGCGGCTTGGGCGCCATTAATGGAGAGGATGCGAGCAAGGCGGGCGGGCATGGAAGTCAAAGGGCTCGCTTCCCAGTGAGCCTGCGCAGCGTACAACTCGCAGCTTCTCGATGAGCCTGCACACTCGAGGACAGCTTACACGCCTCTCGGTCAGCCTGCGCACCGGACGGTGCTCGCACGCCTCCCGTTCAGTCAAGGTCAAGTAGTTGTCCGCACGGCACCTCATACAACCATTAAAACCAAGACACGTGGCGTCACGTGAATGGTTAACAGAATTTTGGATTTACTAGAATTTCAAAACCAGGCATCTCAACATTTTGCCGGCAATCAGCGGTGCCCTGGTGTTTGAAATTCATTCCCATTTCTTGCATGGGACCTAAGCATGCACCCAAGGACACATATTTGATTTTTCAACCAATTTATATGCACTGGAGCATGTGCATGTAGTTCAAATTTGAATTATGCACATAAATGCATTGAAAACTCGGTTAATGCATAAAGATGTCCAAACGAACCCTGAAAAATCACAAAAATCACACAACACTCCTGTTGTTCTATGTTGACATGAGAAATTTTTTTGAAAGCAATAAGAGGCAATGGATATTGTTTCGTCCCCAAAGGTGGGATGTTCTCTACCGAAAACCATCATGCTTGTTGTGAGAAGCTCCAGTTTGTGAGAAGCATATATCCAAACCTGCCCCAAATGGGACAAAATTTGTACCACGGCATGTCGATGCTGCTCCATGATAGCATGCCAAGTGTCATGAATTTCAGACGAGTTTTGGATTTAGTAGAATTTAAAAACCAGGCATCTCAATGTTTTGCCGGCAATCAACGGTGCCCTAGTTTTTGAAATTCATTCCCATTTCTTGCATGGGACCTAAGCATGCACCCAAGGACACATATTTGTTTTTTCAACCAATTTATATGCACTGGACCATGTGCATGTAGTTCAAATTTGAATTATGTACATAAATGCATTGAAAACTCAGTTAATGCATAAAAATGTCCAAACGAACCCCGAAAAATCACAAAAATTCACACAACATGCTTGTTGTTCTATGTTGACACGAGAAAAAAATTGAAAGCAATAAGAGGCAATGGATATCGTTTTGTCCCCAAAGGTGAGACATTCCCTACCGAAAACCATCATGCTTGTTGTGAGAAGCTCTGGTTTGTGAGAAGCATATACCCAAACCTGCCCCCAATGGGACAAAATGTGTACCACGTTCCCACAACATGTTGATGCCGCTCCATGATAGCATGCCAAGTTTCATGAATTTCAGACAAGTTTTGGATTTACTAGAATTTAGAAACCAGGCATCTCAATGTTTTGCCGGCAATCAAGGGTGCCCTCGTGTTTGAAATTCATTCCCATTTATTGCATGGGGCCTAAGCATGCACCCCAGGACACATATTTGATTTTTCAACCAATTTATATGCACTGGAGCATGTGCATGTTGTTCAAATTTGAATTACGCACATAAATGCATTGAAAACTCAGTTAATGCATAAAAATGTCCAAACGAACCCCAAAAAATAAAAAAAATCACACAACACTCCTATTGTTCTATGTTGACATGAGAAAAAAAATTCAAAGCAATAAGAGGCAATGGATATCATTTTGCCCCTAGAGGTGGGACGTTCCCTACCGAAAACCATCATGCTTGTTGTGAGAAGCTCCGGTTTGTGAGAAGCATATACCCAAACCTGCACCAAATGGGACAAAATTTGTACCCCGACATGTTGATGCCGCTCCATGATAGCATGCAAAGTTTCATGATTTTTAGATGAGTTTTGGATTTACTAGAATTTAAAAAACAGGCATCTCAATGTTTTGCCGGCAATCAATGGTGCCTTGGTGTTTGAAATTCATTCCCATTTCTTGCATGGGACCTAAGCATGCACCCAAGGACACATATTTGATTTTTCAACCAATTTATATGCACTGGACCATGTGCATGTAGTTCAAATTTGAATTATGCACATAAATGCATTGAAAACTCAGTTAATGCATAAAAATGTCCACCCGAACCCTGAAAATCACAAAAATTCACAAAACACTCCTGTTGTTCTATGTTGACACGAGAAAAAAATTTGAAAGCAATAAGAGGCAATGGATATCGTTTCGTCCCCAAAGGTGGGACATTCCCTACCGAAAACCATCATGCTTGTCGTGAGAAGCTCCGGTTTGTGAGAAGCATATACCCAAACCTGCCCCAAATGGGACAAAATTTGTACCACGGCATGTTGATGCCGCTCCATGATAGCATGCGAAGTTTCATGAATTTCAAACGAGTTTTGGATTTACTAGAATTTAAAAACCAGGCATCTCAATGTTTTGCCAGCAATCAACGGTGCCCCGGTGTTTGAAATTCATTCCCATTTCTTGCATGGGATCTAAGCATGCACCCCAGGACACAGATTTGATTTTTCAACCAATTTATATGCACTAGAGCATATGCATGTAGTTCAAATTTGAATTATGCACATAAATGCATTGAAAACTCAGTTAATGCATAAGAATGTCCAAAAGAACCCCGAAAATCACAAAAATTCACACAACACTCCTGTTGTTCTATGTTGACACGAGAAAAAAATTTGAAAGCAATAAGAGGCGGATATCATTTCGTCCCCAAAGGTGGGACGTTCCCTACCGAAAACCATCATGCTTGTTGTGAGAAGCTCCGGTTTGTGAGAAGCATATACCCAAACCTACCCCAAATGGGACAAAATTTGTACCACGGCATGTTGATGCCGCTCCATGATAGCATGCGAAGTTTCATGAATTTCAGACAAGTTTTGGATTTACTAGAATTTAAAAACCAGGCATCTCAATGTTTTGCAAGCAATCAAAGGTGCCCCGGTGTTTGAAATTCATTCCCATTTCTTGCATGGGACCTAAGCATGCACCCCAGGACACAGATTTGATTTTTCAACCAACTTATATGCACTAGAGCATGTGCATGTAGTTCAAATTTGAATTATGCACATAAAATGCATTGAAAACGCAGTTAATGCCTAAAAATGTCCAAACAAACCCTGAAAAATCAAAAAAATTCACACAACAGTCCTGTTATTCTATGTTGACATGAGAAAAGAAATTGAAAGCAATAAGAGGCAATGGATATCGTTTCGTCCCCAAAGGTGGGACATTCCCTACCGACAACCATCATGCTTGTTGTGAGAAGCTCCGGTTTGTGAGAAGCATATACCCAAACCTGCCCCAAATGGGAAAAATTACCACGACATGTTGATGCCGCTCCATGATAGCATGCCAAGTTTTATGAATTCCAGACGAGTTTTTGATTTACTAGAATTTAAAAACTAGGCATCTCAATGTTTTGCCAGCAATCAACCGGGCCCTGGTGTTTGAAATTCATTCCCATTTCTTGCATGAGACCTAAGCATGCACCCAAGGACACAAATTTGATTTTTCAACCAATTTATATGCACTGGAGCATGTGCATGTAGTTCAAATTTGAACTGTTCACCTGAAATGGCTAGAAAACCAATTTAATATATAAAATGTTCAAACAAACCCTGAATAATTCCAATTCTTTTACAACACACATATAGTTGCATGTTCACTCCAGATAAAAGGTCTAGCAATTCAAACACTGTCCATTGCCGTTATGACCCCATTATGTAATTCAAATCGAGATGAAAAATCAAGTAGATCGCACACTGTTTATTATCAGCAACCATGTGACATGTAGTACAAAATATCTTGGAGCATGTCGGTGTATAGTACGCCTATGGCTTACGCGAGAAGGTGCGTCGGCTATAGTCCACAGTCAGCGTCTCAAGCACACTAGCTCGCTCCCCAAATATCATTTTACTGGTTAACCATCGTCGGTGAAAGATGGGCACGTAGACCCGCGTCGTGAGGGCAACTTCGGTGGCCCACTCCGGCGAGAGCGCGGCCGCAGCCTCCATGCACATGCTAACAAGGTGCATGAGCGCGGCTGCAATTTCTGACTGGGCAGCAAAGGCAGCCCAAATGGCCGCTGTTGCTTCTCAGGTGGCGGCAGCAACATCTGCCTCGGGGATAGCAACTGGCGAGAGCGGCACAACATCTGTCCGTTCCGCAGTGGCGGCCTTAGCCCTGATGGAGGCTGCCCACAACCATGTCGAGGCCGCCCACGCCTAGCTCCTGGCTGTCACCGCACAAATTGTATGAAGCTTCTCCGACAACGGTTGGCAACCCAGGGCCGAAGAGCTGGCAATCGCCAAGAGTGTTCGAGCAGCCGTTCGTTCCTATGCACATACCTTGCGACGACGGAGACCGTCCAAGCCCAGATCATGTCTGCCCATGCCCAGCTCGTGGTGGCCTTTTCCAAAGAGATGGCGGACGTGGATGGTGAGATGCTTGCCGAGTAAGGTCGATGGATGCCATGGAGCCCCTTCCCCAGGAGACCGTCGGGCGCGAGCTGGACATGGAGGCGGCGGCGGAGATCGACGAGCACCAGTCGTAGTAGTAATCTTTGTTTTGTTTAATTTAGAGCGCCGATCTTTAATTTTTTAGAGTAATGTTTAGGTCAGCTAGCTTTGTTTAATTGCTGAACTTGCTCGATTAAGAAGTGTGGGTGTGCTGTAGTCTCCTTTGTGTACCCAAATTATGCAATGACGTGGATGACCACTGTAACCATGGAAATTTGAACCAAAACTTTTGACGTTCAAACTCATCACACACGGGTTAAGCTATCAGAATCGTTTGTGATGTCCACATAGCGTACACAGTATTGAATAAGGGACCGTGTTTGATGACACTTTGCGCGCCAGTTTTTTGGCTGAAGCGATTCCAAATTTTTGGCTTCCGCAGAAATATCTACCTCCCCGCCCCCTTCCCCTTACCAAAAGCCACATTTACCCTCTTCCCGCCTTCCTTTCCAAGTTGAAACCTTCACTCCTTGCTTGCAGCGCCGCCGCCTCCTCGTCGGCGACCCTCCTTCACACTGCTCGGCCTCCTCTATCCAGGCGGGTAATCCACACCCGACCCCCATCCCCCTCCTCCTTCCACATCCCACATTCCCCGACTGTCGGGGCGAGCACGACACCTTCCACCCAAATCACCGACCCTCCACCAAAAAAGCGCCGGCCTAAGCCATGGTGCATGCAGTATAGTCAGGACCTCAAGGAGCATTTGGCAGCAGAGAAGCAAATCGTGGCCGCACGCGCGGATGAGGTCACGATGGCTGCCATTCGTGCCGACCCCCAGATCTTGAAGGAGCACCTTGCCAATTGCTAGCTATGCCGGTTAACCATGATCGGTTTACCTGTTGCGTGTGTTGCTCCTGCCTTTCCTTCACAGATTCTAATGAATTGTGCTATCTAATTTCACCATGCAATCTATTGCTCTAGTATATATGTTCTATATGTCGTGTAGTGTGGTGCTCACTTATTAACTATTTTGTTAATTAGTTGTCATCTTCAGTTAACTGTTTGGTTCAATTCTGCAAATGTGATGTTCAATTCTTCAGGCTGCAATTTTGTATTGTCTTCCATGTGAGAAATAAATCGAATTTATCTTTACAAAATTGTGGGTGCATTCTATTATTGTATACCATGTGAGGAATAGATTGAATTTGGCTATAGTAAATACATGAGAAACAAATACAATCGCTACAATTGGCTGTAGTTAACTGTTTGGTTAACTCTCTGATCTTCTATTGGGAGTATGTTATATTGTGCAATGTGGTGCTCAGTTAATGTTTGGTTCATTTGTTGTGGTGTTTAGTTAACTGCTTGGTTCAATTCTGCAATGCGATGTCCAATTGTTGTGGGTAGAATTTTGTATTGTTGTGCATGCGAGGAATAAATCGAATTTGGCTGCACTTAATACATGAGAAACATACACAAGTGCTATATTTCCTAGTTCTTAATCATGCTTGGTTTGGGTAAATGGGTTTTCCATGTGGCTTCAGTTAATCTGATAAATCTGCAATGTGCTTATTTTTCATCAACATATTTTACTGATAGCGTGCAAACCCTTACTTAACCCGATGACTAACCACCTTATATGTGTTGCAGGGAAACAATGGGAAGCAATGAGGTTTACAATCGAGGTTAGCACGTGCATGGTCCATTGTCTAATAGCACATTATTTTGCAATTGCAGGAACCATTCTAATATTTTGGTTTTTAACAATTTGGTCTTGCACATGTAGGTCCTGCTGTCAAAGGTTTTGACCCATTGTTCGACCCTTTTTGCATATGGGGAAATGAGTTGTCCATGGATAGCAATCAAATCAAGAAACTCGGAAAGATTGTTAGGATAAAGAAATTAGCAACAAAAAACAAAAAGATCTTTGTCTGCACTATGAAGAAGACATCAGTTCACTACAAGATGGTACTAACTATTATACCTTGCCTTTTTTATTCCTTTGCCCCATTTCCATTATAGAGAACATATTTATGCACATCCTTGTTTCCAGGCCTTTCCAAAGCAGTTCACTGATGATTACCTCTCAAACCACCTCTATGGTCAGGAGGCGAGGAAGGTTTTCATACAACACCCGTGGTTCAATATTGAAGTGTTCCTGAAGAGGACGAAGGACGGACGGTCAATCATCCACAGTAACTGGCCTAAAGTTGAAAAGACCTTCAACAAGAATGAAGGCTCAATATTCGCCTTCCGCTTCAACAGTTTTCCAGATGAGATGCATCTGTATGTATACCGTCTATGATGCTAATTTAGAAAGGTTCTACATGTTGCATGTGGAACTTGCTGCTGGTGCAGTTGTGTAATGGGGCAGCTGAGTGTTGAAGCTATATCATGTTGTACTCTGATGTATTTCAATTATGAAATTCTACTTCCTTAATATGGAAATGAAATATATTGTGTGCTTAATATGAAATGTCAATTAGATTAATAAATAGATTATGAATAATCGGATAATTAGCCTGCTAATTTTGTTTTGCTATTGATAACGGTTGTTGAAAAAATACCGTGGGCGATGACCTCAGGCAGCGCACACAGTTTCTAGGAATAAACCGTGTTGGATCAATGAACAATCACACACGACTTTCTCTTGAAAACTGTTTGCGTTAGGCCACCTTGCCCAAACGTTTACCACATAAAAATTGTGTGTGATGGACAGTCTTCGCCACACAGTTTCTTTTACGGACCGTGTGTGATACATTCAATAACGCAAATGATTTAACAGGAAAAATTGTGTGTGATGTACCTATGAACGGAAAAGTTTTCCTTGGAGCGACTGTGTGGGATGTGCATACGAACGGAAATGTTTAGCAGGGACTGACTATGTGGGATGTACTTGCAACCAGAAACAATTTCGCCGTATAATTGTATTTTTAGCTCTACTGTACGTATTTCCGTATTTGAGTGCTCGCCGGTCGCACATGAGGGCATATCCCCGACGGTTTCTGGGTCGTGTGGGAAGGATCCCCCTATCGCCCACACTCACTTGGCGACGGTTCCAAATGCCGTCGCGGAAAGGGGTTTGAAACCGTTTATTTAGGACCGACGTGCACCAATGGGTGGTTCACATTTTATTCATGGTGCCTTTCGTAAAATGCTTGCTAAGTATGATGTTAATCATTGAATTGCATCTCCATATCATCGACAGTCTAGTGGTCAAGTAGAACTGAGTAATAGAGAGCTTAAATTAATTTTGCAAAAGACTGTTCATAGGTCTAGAAAGAATTGGTCCAAGAAACTTTATGATGCATTATGGGCCTATAGAACTACATATAAGAATCCTATGGGTATGTCTCCATATAAAATGTCACTTACCTCTCGAACTAGAACATAAGGCATATTGGGCCATTAAAGAGGTCAATTATGACTTCAAACTTGCCGGTGAGAAGAGACTATTTGACATTAACTCACTTGATGAGTGGAGAACCTAGGCCTATGAGAATGCCAAACTGTTTAAAGAAAAAGTTAAAAGAAGATGGCATGACAAAAGGGTACAAAAGCATGAGTTTAATGTACGTGATTATGTTCTGTTATACAACTCTTGTTTAAGAATTTTTGCAGGAAAACTCCTCTCTAAATGGGAAGGACCTTACGTTATCTAGGAGGTCTATCGTTCCGGTGCCATAAAAATAAACAAATTCGAAGGCACAAATCCGAAGGTGGTGAATGGCCAAAGAATTAAACATTATATCTCAAGTGATCCTATAAATGTTGAAACCAATGTTATTAATACTGTAACCCCGGAGGAGTACATAAGGGACACTTTCCAGAATGTTTTAGATTCCGAAAAGGAATAGGTATGTGGTACGGTAAGTAAACCGACTCCAAAACAGTTCTAATAGCAATTTTTCTACATTTTGGAATATTTAAGAAATTAGGAAAATAAGAAGTAGTCTGGAAAGGACACGAGGCATCCATGAGGGTGGAGGGCGCGCCCTACCCCCCTGGGCGTGCCCCCTGCCTCATGGGCACCTCGTGTACCCTCCGGACTCCGTTTTCTTGCACGATACTTCTTTTGGTCGGTAAAAATTCATTATATAATCTCCTGAAGGTTTTGACCACTGTACCACGCAAATATCTCCTGCTTTTGTTTCGAGTTTTTTTCTAACAGATCTAGATCACCATGACATCTTCAAGCGCCCCCAAGGACAAGTTTTTCGAGAAGGTCATCAATCCCTACCTCGCGGAGGTGTTGCAACACCCTCAAACCATTGAGATGCGTGAGGGGGTGCTGGACATCTGCGATGTTGAGGGACCAAGGAGGACCGGAAGCATGGAGACAAGACTCGAAGCAATGGAGGAACAAGTTTTCAAGTGCTAGGGTTGGTGGAACGCGGACTCTACGCCAACCACATGATGATCGCGGAGTTCACCAACAAACACAAGCTGGATGCCAAGAACATTGGGGAGACCATCTTCAAGCTTCACGAGAAAATCGAGCACCTCCAAGCCCAGATCTATGACTTGCAAAACCAAAACTGTGAGTATGAATATAGATTCAAAAGGATGAGTTTGGCTGCAGATTTGAGGATCCCGGAGACTCGATCATCCTTATATGATGGTGATCCTATGCCTTGGAAGATGGATGACAAGCCTACATCATCAACAACTCCATCATCACTACCACCTCCGAAGAACTGAGTATCGGGTATGGGCACTCCCCTTGGCAACTGTCAAGCTTGGGGGAGTGCTTCGGTATCGTATCACCATCACACCTCTATCTTTACCATTTTTCTTAGTTCCATCCTTTTGGTTATATCTTCATCTAGTAGAATAAAGTTTAATAAGATCTAGCTTGGAGTTTTGTGTTGATCCTTATCTATGTAATCGAGTCCGTGAGGTATATATAATAAAGATTAGTTTTGAGTCGAGGGCTTGGTTATCTTGCTATGATCCCGAGGGAATAAAAAAAGGGAATAGAAAGAATAAAAAGAAATAAAGAGATCATATTGATCTTATGGAGAGTAATGACTTCATGTCGGTGTACAAAAATAGGGGTGCATCTTTGTACCCCTTTTCCTGTGCACGGGCAGTCAGAGCCGCGCCCGCGGCCACACCAAGCAGAATGAGGGAGGTGAGCCAAGGTAAGATCGAAGTCCAAGGCAGTCAAAGCAACGCCAAGGCCAAGACCACAAAGAGCAGAGGGACGAAGCAGGTTCCCCCGGCAAGACCCTTGGCGGGTGGCCTCAGTGGCCCCGACAAGACTCTTGCCGGGACAGCTCGCCCCACGCCAACAGAGCGAGCCACCCTTGAGCCCACGGCCCCCAGTGTCAGCATCAGCGTGGGACCAGGGCTCAGGAAGGCATCCCTGTGGTGGCATGCGAATCTTTATGAAGACATATTCAAGATCAGATTAGAAGACGACGATTCTCGGCAAGATCCTTGCCGAGGAAGGCCACCAGACCCCCGGCAAGATCCTTGCCGGGGACGACAACATGCCATGGCGAGACCCTTGTCGGGCCACCCGGCAAGGCCCTCTCCAAAGACACCGGCAAGGCCGCCACCCAGCCCACGTCGACCAGGCTCCCACCGCCGTTCACATGCAGCTGCCGGCCCAACCAGCTGGGCGGGCACCTGCGTGGCAACATGCAGCTCCCAGGCCAACCCATCAAGTGCCTGCGTGGCGGCATGCAAATCTTCGTGAAGGCTCCACCACCGCGCCAACTCAGCTGCCTACCTGCCTACATGGTACCGCACGCATCCCTGGCCGAGGCGCATGTCAAAGCAAGGAGGAGACGCGACGGACGGGACGGGCCTCGGCCCCGTCCCCGATAAAGCAAGAGGACACTTGAGCGGTGCATTAAATGCACCTTGTCCTGTAATACGAGGGATAACCTCATGCCACTGTAGACCTTTCCACCTCCTGTGTGCCACTGTGGCAACCCCTTTTTCCTATAAAAGGAGGCCCGAGGCGACAAGGAGAGGGATTCGGCTCTTTTGAACCACACACTGACCACAACTAGTTCGAGAGCTCAAGAACTCTCAGAAATACACCCACCAAAGGAGGACTAGGGTTTTACGCATCCTCGCGGCCCGAACCTGGGTAAACGATCCTTGTGCTGTCTACTAGCCTTGCTCTCCTTGCAACCCTGCACCCCGGCAACCGTAGAAGGGATTCTTGTGATCCCATAGGTGTTGTTTCACACCGACATCCTTTGACGCGCCAGGTAGGGGGGCGCAATTGCGAGAATATGGTCTAGTAGTTAGCCTAGCAGTTCTTCGTCGCCATGCCCCCTAAGAAGAGGACGGCCACGGCAGTCGATTCGTTGGGAGCCGAACGACCCATGCTGGTGCGGACGAGCAGCGGACCGGTCGCAGACAGGAACCGGGCCGCGACCCGCGAGCACTAGCATCGCCCAGGTAGTCGGAGCCTGGCGAGCGGTGTCGTTCGCGCGCTAGACGACCGGCCACATGTCGCCGGATCCAAGGACAACCAGCAAGAGAGGCCCACCCGGGGCTGCAACAAGAAACAAGAAGACGACAATCACGACGAGGACAACAAGTCTGGTGAGCAAGGGTTCCAGAAGGATACGGAGGCCATGTGCATCGATGGCGGCACCTTGTTGCATACCTCTCGCCGCCAGCTCAAGCAGTGGGCGCGAGAGATTACAGCAGTAGAGCTGTTGTTCGACGCTCAGAAGCCGCTGAAGTGGTCCAGCACGCCCCTCATCTTTGACGCCGAGGACCACCCTGACCGCACTATCGCTGTCGGGTGTTTGCCATTGTTGGTCTCGCCAACAATATGCAACCTCAGGGTGAACAAGATGTTAGTTGACGGCAGGGCCGGCCTGAACCTGATCTCGCCTGTCATGATCAAAAGGTTGCAAATCCCTGATAGAGACCTCGAGGAAACTGGCACGTTTCAAGGGGTCAATCCGGGGAGGATCCAGCCGAAGGGAAAGGTCACACTGCCCGTGACATTTGGAGGAGAGTTGAACTACAGGACGGAGAAGATCGTCTTCGACGTGGCCGTGATCCCCTTGCCCTACAACGGGATCCTCGGCTGCCCGGCATTGGCCAAGTTCATGGCGGCGTCACACTACGCCTACAACATGCTAAAGATGCCCAGGCCGTTGACCATCATCTCCATCCCCTTTGACAAGAAGCACACGCTGATTTGTGCCGACCAGCTCTACCGGGAAGCAGTTGCAACAGCTGCCGTCAAGGCACCTGCTCCTGCCGCTGATGGCCCGGGAGGGAAAAAGGAGCCCGGCAAGACCTCTCGCACCCACTCTGGCAAGCGCACCTCCTCGGAGTGTTGTGCTACTGTTGAGGACGTGCCAGAGAGCTCTACCGATAAGAGGAAGAGATCCAGAGCCGAGTCACCGCAGACCAAGAAGGTTCCCGTCGGGGAGGATGGCACGGGAGGGGCCTTCATCATAGGCTCCACCCTCGACAGCAAATAGGAAGGCGCGCTCGTCACCTTCCTGCGGGAAAATGTTGACGTGTTTGCATGGCAAGCGTCTGACATCCCCGGTGTTCCCAGGGAGGTGATTGAGCAGCACCTAGTTGTCTGTCCCCACACACGGTCCGTCAAGCAGAAGGTCAGAAATCAGGCTCTGGAAAGGCAGGAGTTCATCACAGAGGAGATCAGGAAGTTGGAAGTGGCATGTTTGGTGAGAGGGGTGCTCCACCCGACGTGGTTGGCCAATCCAGTAGTGGTGCGCAAGGCGAATGGGAAGTGGAGGCTGTGTATTGATTACACAGATATTAATAAGGCTTGCTCTAAGGACCCCTTCCCGTTGCCACGCATCGACCAGATTGTTGACTCCACGGCCGGGTGTGATCTGTTATCATTCCTCGACGCCTACTCAGGCTACCACCAAATCTTCATGACAAGAGAGGATGAAGAGAAGATGGCATTCATCACCCCATGTGGTACGTATTGCTTTTTATGGATGCCTTTCGGGTTGAAGAGTGCCGGCTCAACATTTGCAAGAGCAGTCCAAATTGGTTTTGAACCTCAGCTCCATAGAAATATGGAGGCCTACATGGATGACATAGTGGTCAAAACCAAAGACGGGCCCACTCTTCTGCAAGATCTGGAGGAGACATTTGCTAACCTGCGCAAGATCAACCTCAAGCTGAACCCTGAGAAGTGCGTCTTCGGTGTTCCGTCCGGCAAGCTTCTCGGATTCTTTGTGTCGCAGCGTGGGATCGAGGCAAACCCAGACAAGATCAAGGCTATTGAGCAGATCGAGGTGCCCAAGCGGATCAAGGATGTGCGTCGTCTCACCAGCTGCGTTGCCTCCATGAGTGGGTTCATCTCCAAGTCCACCGAGCGCGCCCTTCCTTTCTTCAAAATCTTGAAGAAGGCAGGCCCAATAGAGTGGACACCAGAAGCTGAGGCAGCACTGCAGGATCTGAAGAAGTACCTTTCCTCCGCGCCGATACTGGTTGCGCATAAACCATAAG
Organism: Triticum aestivum; assembly: GCF_018294505.1. Classification (NCBI taxonomy): domain Eukaryota; kingdom Viridiplantae; phylum Streptophyta; class Magnoliopsida; order Poales; family Poaceae; genus Triticum; species Triticum aestivum. Next base: position 188,080,873 of record NC_057797.1, on the reverse strand, counting down.
AGCCGTTGCTGCTGTATCTGGCGGCGACAAATCAAGTGGTTAGCGCCGCACTGATGGCACAGAGGGAGGTCGACGAGGGAGAGGCAGTGGCGGTAGAACCAGTGGATGGCAAGCCAAAGATTCCCCCGACAGGGCCTGGTGCTGGAAAGGCGCGGCCCCCGGTGGAGTCTGGTGCCACCAAGGCAATGCCCGCGCAGTCAAGTGAAGTGGTGCCAAAGAAGAAGATGATGCAGCACCCGATTTACTTTGTCATCTCCCTCTTGCAGGGGGCTAGGTCGAGGTATTCCGGCATGCAAAAATTGCTCTTCGGCCTCCTTATGGCCTCGAGGAAGTTGCGTCACTACTTCCAGGCCCACGAGATCACTGTCGTCACCCGCCTCCCGTTGCAACGGATACTGCACAACCCGGACGCAAGCGGAAGGATAGTGGAATGGGCCTTGGAGCTGTCAAGTTTCGGTTTAAAGTTTGAAAGTACCTCGACAATTCAGAGCAGAGTCTTGGCGGAATTCATTGCAGAATGGACCTCGACGCTTGACGAAGAAATCCAGGAGACCACTCTCCCCGGCAAGGAAGCAGATCGCGACTGGATCATGTACTTTGATGGGGCTTTCTCGCTGCAAGGCGCCGATGCTGGTGTGCTACTCGTAGCACCCAACGGAGAACACCTCAAGTACGTGATCCAGATGCACTTCCCCAGGGAGATGTCCACCAACAACACTGTCGAGCACGAGGGATTGCTTGCTGATCTTAGGATCGCGGCAGACCTCGGGGTTAAGAAGCTCATCGTCAGGGGCGACTCGCAGCTCGTTGTCAGGCATGTCAACAAGGATTATCAGAGCCCATTGATGGAAGCCTACGTAGACGAGGTGAGGAAGCTGGAGGAACACTTTGACAGTATCCAGGCAGAGCACGTCCCCCGAGCGGATAATGACATCGCCGATTACCTGTCAAAGAAGGCCGCATTCAAGCTACCTGTGGAACCAGGTACCTTTTTGCTCCGGTTGACTCAACCATCTGTCGAACCATCAGCGGGGCAGAACAAGCGGAGGAAATCAGGTCCCGGCAAGTACTTTCCTACCAAGCCCCCTGGGGCTGCCGGCAAGGGTACTACCGCGGATGCTGAGCCTGCCCAAGAGCGACTGACTCTGACAGGGCATCAAGCCCTGGCCGTAGAGACAGACGCTCTCATGGCGGAAGAAATGCCTTTGGTCCTTGCCGTTGAGCCCCAGACTCTGGCATGGGCGCATCATACCGTCCACTTCCTCCAAACAGGGGAGCTTCCTGAGGAGCAGGAAGAAGCAGAGAAAGTAGCATGTCGGTCTGCCCTGTACCAGTTCGTCGATGATGTCCTATACCGGAGGAGGCCAAACAGTGTGAAACTAAAATGCATCCCCCGGGAGGAAGGACTGGAGCTGTTGGCGGAGATACATGGAGGCATATGTGGCTCCCACATAGAGTCAAGGGCCGTTGCCGGGAAGGCGTTTCGGCAAGGTTTCTTCTGGCCCACCGCCCTCCAGGATGCGACGGCACTAGTAACCAAGTGTGAAGCGTGCCAGTTCCATTCAAAGAAGCTTCATCAGCCGGCTCAAGCCCTTCAAACAATCCCTCTCTCCTGGCCATTCTCGGTCTGGGGGCTCGATATACTAGGCCCATTCCCCCGCGCTGTCGGGGGCTTTGAGTACTTGTACGTTGCAATCGACAAGTTCACAAAGTGACCGGAAGTGGAAGCAGTGAGGAAGGTGACTGCTCAGTCAGCCGTCAAGTTCTTCAAAGGACCGGTCTGCTGTTTTGGTGTGCCAAACAGAGTCATCACCGACAACGACACCCAGTTCACAAGCCACACCTTCATGCAGTACATCCAAGACCTCGGCAGCAAGGTCTGTTTTGCTTCCGTGGCACATCCACGGAGCAACGACCAAGCGAAGAGGGCAAATGCTGAAGTGTTGCGAGGCTTAAGGACGAAGACCTTTGACAAGCTCCACAAGAGTGGAAGGTGCTGGATTGATGAGTTGCCGACGGTTCTTTGGTCGATCAGGACAACGCCAAATCGAGCCACCGGCCAGACACCTTTTTCCCTGGTATATGGGGCAGAAGCAGTTCTCCCCACGGAACTCATATACGGGTCACCTTAAGTGCTCGGTTATGATTAGCTTGAGCAAGAGCCGTTGAGCCAAGATGATGCGACACTCCTTGAGGAAGATCATCTTCGGGCGGCTGTGAGAGCGGCATGCTACCAGCATGCCTTGCGCCGCTATCATAGCCGCAAGGTTCATGCCCGAAGCCTTGAGGAAGGCGACCTTGTCCTTCGGCACGTTCAGTCGGCCAAGAATTCCAACAAGTTGACGCCGAAGTGGGAAGGCCCTTATCGGGTAATGCGAGTCACCAGGCCTGGCGAAGTCCGCCTGGAGACCGAAGATGCCGTCCCAGTGAGCAACTCCTAGAACATCGAGCATCTTCGCAAGTTTTACCCATAAGGCGCGGCTTGCCGGGCCTCCCGGCAAGCCACCTTTTGTACAAGCTTTGCCGACAAGGCATGTGACCCTTTGTACAAAGCCAGGCGCAGACCCTGAGAGAAAATAAATGAAGCACTAGCGCCCTAAGTTATAGCATGCATGCTAGGTCGAGTCTCTTCCTTGGTTAGGGTTGATAGTGCTTAGCGGCGACTAACCCCTAGCCTAGAGGTCGAGTGCGCGTCTGTCTATTCCTTTTTTGTCCTCCTTTGGTTCGCAGGGTACATGAGCACTTTTGCTGAGCTACTCGGAAAGAAGGAAACGGACCGGTGCCCCGACCCCGGCAAGCCAGAGTTGTCAGGGGCTGCAAGCACAAGGATCCAACCGCGGCAAGATGAGATTGCCAAGGGCTGCGGATCCAGATAAGTCTTTTATCCTCTGTCATGCATTTCGGAACCGAACTGGGGCATGTGAAACCTCGTTTTTATCTCTAGGCTGCCGTGCTCCCCTTTTTCCTATCCCTAGGGATTATTTCCTGGGTCCGGATTTGGTCATAGCCGCGGCGGCAAGGAGGTGGGACGAGGAGCCTAAATCCCACTTCATCCCTGCCTCCGTCAAGAGCATGAGAACAGTCGAGTGGAGTGGGGGGACGACAAGGCCTGTTGCCGGGCGAAAAAAATTTATCTTAAAACAATAACAAGGATTCGCTCCGTGTCGCGGGATTTACCCGCGAATGAGAAACCCGGCAAACATCCCTTTTTCATTAAAAACATCCCATATAGGTATAGTTCGTGCGAGATGAAAAACATGAGCAAGGGGATTACAAGTTTTAAATTTAACAAAGGCCCACAAGCTTACAAACTAAAAAAAGAGATAAGATGCCCGTAATCCCTTTCTTGTCTCTCTCCTCAGGAGGCAAGTCAAGGAGGCGAAAGGGTGAAAGGTGCGCTTAGGCGAGCTACGAGCAGCAGAAAGCACCAAGAGAACATCTCGGTGGCCACCCACGGGCGGGCCAATGATGACGGTGGCGGGAAAGGAGCTGGAAGAAAAGGCGGCAGGTCCGGCAATACGCGATGAAGGCATCGGTGCCCGCGTACTCCGAGTTGATGGCCTTGCCGCCCGCCCTCTTCCTCTTCCGCAGCCTCCCGATGCCAGCCGCCCAAGGAGACATCCCCGCAAGGTACAAGGAGCTGGCCCTGCCCCCGGCCAGCTTTTGCCGGAGGAGCGGCCAGGTGCAGATGTTGCTGCTGACGCACCCGCCTAAGCGCAGGGCGTTCGATGGCTAGTCGGACTCGTCCCCGCTGTCCGCCCCGCTGTCCTCCTCATCGCTCTCGCTCGAGGACGAGCTTCCATCGCCAGAATCTCCATCAAGGAGCTCTCCACACAGCATTTCAGACGAGTTCCAAGATCTCCGAAGACCTTGACGGAGAGCAGGCCGTCCTCGATTAACTTGATGTAGAGGACGAGCCCCGCCGTCAGGCTGTGGATGCGGGCGAACGTCTTCCATCCACGGCGGAGATACATAACTCAAGGAGCCGGGAAGGCAACCTCGACCCGTGTGCCCCCGTTCCCGCAACCCCTCATGTGCAACCAAAGGGTCAGGGGCGGGGCACGCTCCATCACCAGAGCGAACGGAGTGGGGAGACGAAGACGACGATGAGGGGGACGGCGGAGCCTGATGAAGAACTCGCAAGGCTGGTCTTCAACGTGGCCCTCCATCGGGACGGGCATTATTGGCAGGGGCGAGGCCGGGGCGCCGCCCCATCCTCCCCTTCCCCGAGCGCTACGGCCTCTGCCTCTACCTCGCCCACGGCCTCGCCCCTCCCCCTTCCCCTCGCGGTCGGTTCCGCCACCACGGGTTCAGGAGGTGGAGGGACGCGCTGTCGAGCGGCGACCCTCACCGCTACCGTCGAAGGACCAGGATTCCCTTTCTCCATGGCGGGTGAGAGGGAGGAGCAGAAGTAGAGAGAGATAGAAGATGGAAGAATGCGGGGTGCCATCTCCCCCTTCCTCCTCTTTATAAAGGAATGGGGTTGAGGCTCGGCTGCCCCGCTTGGCCAATCCAGACACCGGAGGCGTGGGGAATCAGGACCGACCCACCGCCCAACTAGCGGCGGACCGGTTTCTCGCCTCCACCGTTTGCCACCACAGGGACGCGTGGCAGACGTGCAGAACTGAAGGGACGGGTGAGGCGACCTCTCCACTCCCCGTGATTGTGGGGAGTGGACGCCTTGAAGACCACACCCGACCCCGCTCAGTAAATGAGCCGCGCCTCCATGCCTCCCTCTTTTTACGGGGAAGGCACGAGCCGCCTCTTTACTGCGATGTGACGCATGCATGTGGAAATCGTCCCATGCATGCCGCCCACGTCAAGCACACCCCCACACCGTGCCACGCGCGCGGGTCGTGGGAGGCAGAGCGCGTGAAGAATCTTACCACGGTAAAAACCGCCCCACCTGCCCGCGCACCGTTTTGGGCCTGGCCCAACAACGTGTTGCGCTTATGTGTTGGCCAGGTCCGGGGACTCCTGTCGGTGTACAAAAATAGGGGCGCATCTTTATACCCATTTTCCTGTGCACGACAGTCAGAGCCGCGCCTGCGGCCACACCAAGCAGAACGAGGGAGGTGAGCCAAGGTAAGATCGAAGTCCAAGACAGTCAAAGCAATGCCAAGGCCAAAACCACAAAGAGCAGAGGGACGAAGCAGGTTCCCCCGGCAAGACCCTTGCCGGGTGGCCTCAGCGGCCCCGGCAAGACTCTTGCCGGGACAGCTCGCCCAACGCCAATAGAGCAAGCCACCCTTGAGCCAACGCCCCCAGTGTCATCATTAGCATGGGACCAGGGCTCGGGAAGGCACCCCTGTGGTGGCATCCGAATCTTTGTGAAGACATATTCAAGATCAGATTAGAAGACGACGATTCTCGGCAAGATCCTTGCCGAGGAAGGCCACCAGACCCCCGGCAAGATCATTGTCGGGGACGACAACACGCCACGGCGAGACCCTTGCCGGGCCACCCGGCAAGGCCCTCGCCAAAGATGCCGGCAAGGCCACCACCCAGCCCACGTCGACCAGGCTCCCACCGCCGTTCACATGCAGCTGCTAGCCCAACCAGCTGGGCGGGCACCTGCGTGGCAACATGCAGCTCCCAGGCCAACCCATCAAGCGCCTGCGTGGCGGCATGCAGATCTTCGTGAAGGCTCCACCACCGCGCCAACTCAGCTGCCTGCCTGCCTACATGGCACCGCACGCATCCCTGGCCCAGGTGCGTGTCGAAGCGAGGAGGAGCGGCGACGGACGGGACGGTCCTCGCCCCCGTCCCCGATAAAGCAAGAGGACACCAAAGCGGTGCATTAAATGCACCTTGTCCTGTAATACGAGGGATAACCTCGTGCCACTGTAGACCTTTCCACCTCCTGTGTGCCACTGTGGCAACCTCTTTTTCCTATAAAAGGAGGCCCGAGGCGACAAGGAGAGGGATTCGGCTCTTTGGAACCACACGCTGACCACAGCTAGCTAGTTCGAGAGCTCAAGAACTCCCAGAAATACACCCACCAAAGCAGGACTAGGGTTTTACGCATCCTCACGGCCCGAACCTGGGTAAACAATCCTTGTGCTGTCTACTAGCCCTGCTCTCCTGGCAACCCTGCGCCCCGGTAACCATAGTAGGGATTCACATATAAAGAGTATGATGAATAAAAGTTGTTGAGAGTTGACACACATAGTTTTGGTCATCGTTGCAATTAATAGGAAGTAATAAAGAAAGAGAGGTTTTCACATATAAATATACTATCTTGGGCATCTTTTATGATTGTGAGCACTCATTAAAATATGACATGATATAAAGTTGATGTTGGACAAGGAAGGCAACATAATGGGTTATGCTTTCTTATATCCGAAATAAATTATATTGTCATGGATCATCCAACATGTTGAGCTTGCCTTTCCCCCTCATGCTAGCCAAATTCTTTGCACCAAGTAGAGATACTACTTGTGCTTCCAAATATCCTTAAACCCAGTTTTGCCATGAGAGTCCACCATATCTACCTATGGATTGAGTAAGACCCTTCAAGTAAGTTTTCATTGTTGCAAGCAATAAAAATTGCTCTCTAAATATGTATGATCTATTAGTGCGGAGAAAATCAGCTTTATACGAGCTTGTGATATGGAAGAAATAAAAGCGACGGACTGCATAATAAAGGTCCCTATCACAAGTGGCAATATAAAGTGACGTTCTTTTGCATTAAGATTTCGTGCATCCAACCATAAAAACACATGACAACATCTGCTTCCCTCTGCGAAGGGCCTATCTTTTTTTGTCTTATACTTTATACAAGAGTCATGGTGATCTTCACCTTTCCTTTTTACATTTTATCCTTTGGCAAACACTATATGTTGGAAATATCCTGATATATATAGCTAATTGGATGTGGGTTTTCATAAAGCATTATTGTTGACATTACCCTTGAGGTAAAAGGTTGGGAGGCACAACTATAAGCCCCTATCTTTCTCTGTGTCCGATTAAAACTCCATAACCATAAGTATTGCGTAAGTGTTAGCAATTGTGAAAGACTAAATGATAGTTGAGTATGTGGACTTGCTGAAAAGCTCTTATATTGACTCATTCCAATGTTATGATAAATTGCAATTGCCTTAATGACCGAGATTATAGTTTGCTAGCTTTCAACGAAGTTTCTGATTCATACTTGACATTGTGAATAGATTATTACTTGAGCATAAGAAATCATGTGACAATATATATATATATATATATACATATATATATATATATGTTGTTGTTCGAAGAATGATCATGATGCCCTCATGTCCGTATTTTATTTTATCGACACATCTATCTCTAAACATGTGGACATATTTTTCGATATCGGCTTCCGCTTGAGGACAAGTGAGGTCTAAGCTTGGGGGAGTTGATACGTCCATTTTGCATCATGCTTTTATATCGATATTTATTGCATTATGGGATGTTATTACACATTATGTCACAATACTTATGCCCTTTCTCTCTTATTTTATAAGGTTTACATGAAGAGGGAGAATGCCGGCAGCTGGAATTTTGGGCTGGAAAAGGAGCAAATATTAGAGACCTATTCTGCAGAACTAATACGTCTCCAACGTATCTATAATTTTTGATTGTTCCATGCTATTATATTATCTGTTTTGGATGTTTATGGGCTTTACTGAACACTTTTATATTATTTTTGGGACTAACCTATTAACTGGAGGCCCAGCCCAAATTGCTGTTTTCTTGCCTATTTTCAGTGTTTCGAAGAAAAGGAATATCAAACGGAGTCCAAACGAAATGAAACCTTCGGGAGAGTTATTTTTGGAATGGAAGCAATCCAGGAGAATTGGAGTAGACGCTAGGGAAGCCACGAGGCAGGGAGGCGCGCCCTACCCCCCTGGGCGCGCCCCCACCCTCGTGCCCCCCTCGTGGCTCCCCTGACCAACTTCTTTCGCATATATATGTCCATATACCCTAAGAACATCGGCGAACACAATAGATCAGGAGTTCTGCCGCCAGAAGCCTCCGTAGCCACCGAAAACCAATCTAGACCTGTTCTGGCACCCTACCGGAGGGGGGGGGGATCCCTCTCCGGTGGCCATCTTCATCATCCCGACGCTCTCCATGACGAGGAGGGAGTAGTTCTCCCTCGGGGCTGAGGATATGTACCAGTAGCTATGTGTTTGATCTCTCTCTCTCTCTCTTGTGTTCTTGAGTCGGCACGATCTTGATGTATCACGAGCTTTGCTATTATAGTTGGATCTTATGATGTTTCTCCCCCTCTACTCTCTTGTGATGAATTGAGTTTTCCCTTTGAAGTTATCTTATTGGATTGAGTCTTTAAGGATTTGAGAACACTTGATGTATGTCTTGCATGTGCTTATCTGTGGTGACAATGGGATATCACGTGATCCACTTGATGTATGTTTTGGTGATCAACTTGCGGGTTCCGCTCATGAACTTATGCATAGGGGTTGGCACACATTTTTGTCTTAACTCTCTGGTAGAAACTTTGGGGCACTCTTTGAAGTACTTTGTGCTGGCTGAATAGATGAATCCGAGATTGTTTGATGCATATTGTATAATCATACCCACAGATACTTGAGGTGACATTGGAGTATATAGGTGACATTAGGGTTTTAGTTGATATGTGTCTTAAGGTGTTATTCTAGTACGAAATCATGAATAGATCGATCTGAAAGAATAACTTTAAGGTGGTTTCGTACCCTACAATAATCTATTCATTTGTTCTCTGCTATTAGTGACTTTGGAGTGACTCTTTGTTGCATTTTGAGGGATAGTTATATGATCCAATTATGTTATTATTGTTGAGAGAACATGCACTAGTGAAAGTATGAACCCTAGGCCTTGTTTCCTAGCATTGCAATACTGTTTACGCTAACTTTTATTACTAGTTACCTTGTTGTTTTTATATTTTCAGATTACAAATACCCATATCTATCCTCCACATTGCACTTGTATCACCATCTCTTCGCCGAACTAGTGCACCTATACAATTTACCATTGTATTGGGTGTGTTGGGGACACAAGAGACTTTTTGTTATTTGGTTGTAGGGTTGTTTGAGAGAGGCCATCTTCAACCTACGCCTTCCACGGATTGATAAACCTTAGGTCATCCACTTGAGGGAAATTTGCTACTGTCCTACAAACCTCTGCACTTGGAGGCCCAACAGCGTCTACGAGAAGAAGGTTGCGTAGTAGACATCAAGCTCTTTTCTGGCGCCGTTGCCGGGGAGGTGAGTGCTTGAAGGTATATCTTTAGATCTTGCAATCGAATCTTTTAGTTTCTTGTTTTAGCACTAGTTTAGTTTATAAAAGAAAACTAAAAAATGGAATTGAGTTTGCCTCATACGCTTCATCTTTTTAATATCTTTTGTGAGAATGATGGAAAGGAAAATTGTGCTCAAATGCTCGAAGAAGAAGTCTATAAAATGTTTGGCACTAAATCTTTGAACGATGAGCATGATTGCCATGTTGTTAGTATGAACTCCTTGAATATCCATAGTACTAATGATGATTACACCAGTCATGATGAAAATGTCTCTTATAAGCATGTCAACTTTTGTGGAGTGCATAGAGTTTGCAAGTACACACCAAATAGGGAAGATAGATTTTGCAAGAGGCATAAGTATTTAGAAACTAAATGGTTGCAAGAGAGGCTAGATGTTTGTGCTGAAAATTTAATATTTCTTCCCCATACTTGTGAACTTTGCAATGAACATGGTCATTTAAATCTCCAATGCCAATTGTTTCATGATCGTATCGTGTCCAAATATTGTAATGATTTGTTTTCCCTTGCACATCATAATGAACTTAGTTTGCTTTTGGGTTATTAAGAAATGAAGCGTATAACTAAGCATATTCCAGAATATAACCTTGAGAAATTCCTCGATATTGATCTAGAAAAAATAATTATGTATTGTGCGGTGAATTGCATTGAAAATCCTTATATTGCCAATTACATAAAGAAAATAAAACAAATAGAGGATGAAGAGAATACTAATGAAAGGGAAGAGACTTCCCAATATCCTCCTATTATTTCTTATGATGATTCAGGTAACGAGGAGGAGCCTTCTATTCAACTAATCTCATTAATAAGGAGCTCAAAAAAGAGGGTTAAACCCACACATAATGTGAAGAAGAAAAAGAAAAGACGGAGAAGTAAAGGTAAAAATGTTATCCCTCCCAAATGAGGTTGCTCCTACTACTCATTGTGATGATGATAATTGTTATACTATTGGTGCTATCCATACTATTAATGATGAGAATGATTATGCTTATGATATGAAAAGGCCCAAGCTTGGGGATGCTATGTTTGATGAGAATGACATGTTTGAGAATGTATTTGCTGCAATTAAGGTTTGTCCCAAGCTTGGGGATGCTACATTTGATGAAGATGATATCTTTAGTCTCCCAAGTTTTGATTAGCAAATTTATTATGATGATAGCATGCCTCCTACTTATGATGATTATATTGATGAAAGTGGGTTTGGAAGAGGGTCAACTTTAGGAAGTAATGATCCCACTATTTTGGAGGGTGTTGAATCTTCTTGTGATAATTATGAAAGTGGATTTGGAGAGGTCATGACTTTATTTAGTAATGATTCCACTATCTTGGAAGAGGTTTCAATCGATTATGATGAGAACAAAGTTGCTACTTATGATGATTATTGTGATGATACGTATGCTATAAAAAGTAGTGATGATTATATTAAAACTTGTTATGATTATGATTACCCTTTTCCTGAATATTACTCTTTTAATGTGGAAACAATTTGTAGTATTCAAGTTTCTTATGATACTCCCACTATTCCGAATGAGAAGAATTTTGCTTATGTGGAGAGTAATAAAATTTCTATGCTTGTAGATCATGAAAAGAATGCTTTATGTGATAGTTATATTGTTGAATTCATTCATGATGCTACTTAAAATTATTATTAGGGAGGAACATATGCTTGTAGGAATTGCAATAATGTCAAGTTTCCTCTCTATGTGCTTAAAGTTTTAAAGTTATGCTTGTTTTGCCTTCCTATGCTAGTTGATTATTGTTCCCATAAATTGTTTGCTCACAAAATCCCTATGCATAGTAAGTGGGTTAGACTTAAATGTGCTAGTCATATTCTTCACGAGGCTATCTTTATGTTTCAATTCTTATCTTTTATGTGAGCATCATTGAAATCATCATGCCTAGCTAGGGTCGTTAAACGTAAGAGCTTGTTGGGAGGCAACCCAATTTTATTTTTGTTCCTCGCTTTTTGATCCTGTTTAGTAATAAATAATTCATCTAGCCTCTATTTAGATGTGGTTTTATGTTTTAATTAGTGTTTGTGCCAAGTAGAACCTTTGGGAAGACTTGGGTGAAGTCTTTGCGATCTTGCTGTAAAAAACAAAAACTTTTGCGCTCATGAGATTGGCTGCCATTTTTACTGGAGAGTACGATTAGGTTGATTATTTTTGCAGATGATTAATAGACAAATTCCTCACGTCTAACAATTTATTTCAGAATTTGTGGGGTTACATAAGTATACGTTTGATACAGATTACTACAGACTGTTCTGTTTTTCACAGATTCTATTTTCTATGTGTTGTTTGCTTACTTTGATGAATCTATGGGTAGTATCGGAGGGTATGAACCATAGAGAAGTTGGAATACAATATATATTACACCAATATGAATTTATAATGAGGTCACAATAGTACCTAAGTGGTGATTTATTTTCTTATACTAACGGAGCTTACGAGTTTTCTGTTAAGTTTTGTGTTGTGAAGTTTTCAATTTTTGGGTAAAGATTCGATGGACTATGGAATAAGGAGTGGCAAGTGCCTAAACTTGGGGATGCCCAAGGCACCCCAAGGTAATATTCAAGGACAACCAAGAGCCTAAGCTTGGGAATGCCCCGGATGGCATCCCCTCTTTCGTCTTCGTTCATCGGTAACTTTACTTGGAGCTATATCTTTATTCGCCACATGATATGTATTTTTCTTGGAGCATCTTGTATGATTTGAGTCTTTGCTTTTTATTTTACCACAATCATCCTTTCTGTACTCACCTTTTGGGAGACACACACATGAATTGGAATTTATTAGAATACTCTATGTGCTTCACTTATATCTTTTGAGTTGGATAATTTTTGCTCTAGTGCTTCGCTTATATCTTTTAGAGCACGGTGGTTCTATTTTATAGAAATAATTGATCTCTCATGCTTCACTTATATCATTTTTAGAGTCCTTTAGAACAGCATGGTAATTCACTTTGGTTATAAATTTTAAATGCTAAGAGAAGTTGGATGCTTGATAGATTGTTTTGAGATATAAAGGTGGTAATATTAGAGGTGTGCTAGTTGAGTAATTGTGAAATTGATGAATACTTGTGTTGAAGTTGGCAAGTCCCGTAGCATGCGCGTATGGTAAACGTTATGTGACAAATTTGAAGCATGGGGTGTTCTTTGATTGCTTTCCTTATGAGTGGCGGTCGGGGACGAGCGATGGTCTTTTCCTACCAATCTATCCCCCTAGGAGCATGCACGTAGTGCTTGGTTTTGATGACTTGTAGATTTTTGCAATAAGTATGTGAGTTCTTTATGACTAATGTTGAGTCTATGGATTATACACACTCTCACCCTTCCATCATTGCTAGCCTCTTCGGTATCGTGCATTTCCTTTTCTCACCTTGAGAGTTGGTGCAAACTTCGCCGGTGCATCCAAACCGCGTGATATGATACGCTCTATCACACATAAGCCTCCTTATATCTTCCTCCAAACAGCCACCATACCTACCTATTATGGCATTTCCATAGCCATTGTGAGATATATTGCCATGCAACTTTCCACCGTTCATTTATTATGACACACATCATCATTGTCATATTGCTTTGCATGATCATGTAGTTGACATCGTATTTGTGGCAAGGCCACCATGCTTAATTCTTCATACATGTCACTCTTGATTCATCGCAATCCCGGTACACCGTCGGAGGCATTCACATAGAGTCATATTTTGTTCTAAGTATCGAGTTGTAATTCTTGAGTTGTAAGAAAATAAAAGTGTGATGATCATCATTAGAGCATTGTCCCATGTGAGGAAAGGATGATGGAGACTATGATTCCCCCACAAGTCGGGATGAGACTCCAGACGAAAAAAAGTGGCCAAAAGAGAAAAAAAAGAAAGAAGGCCCAAATAAAAAAATGAGAGAAAAAGAGAGAAGGGACAATGTTACTATCCTTTTACACACTTGTGCTTCAAAGTAGCACCATGATCTTCATGATAGAGAGTCTCCTATGTTGTCACTTTCATAAACTAGTGGGAATTTTTCATTATAGAACTTGGCTTGTATATTCCAATGATGGGCTTCCTCAAATGCCCTAGGTCTTCGTGAGCAAGCGAGTTGGATGCACACCCACTTAGTTTCTTTGATGAGCTTTCATATATTTATAGCTCTAGTGCATCCGTTGCATGGCAATCCCTACTCCTTACATTGACATCAATCGGTGGGCATCTCCATAGCCCATTGATTAGCTGCGTTAATGTGAGACTTTCTCCCTTTTTTTCTTCTCACACAGCCTCAATCATCATATTCTATTCCACCCATAGTGCTATGTCCATGGCTCGCGCTCATATATTGCGTGAAAGTTGAAAGAGTTTGAAAAGGCTAAGTATGAAACAATTGCTTGGCTTGTTATCGGGGTTGTACATGATGAGAGCATTTTGTGTGATGAAAATGAAGCATGGCCAAACTATATGACTTTGTAGGGATAAGTTTTCTTTGGCTATGGTATTTTGATAAGACATAATTGCTTGATTAGCATACTTGGAGTATTACTATTTTTATGTCAACAATAAACTTTTATCTTGAGTCTTTCAGATCTGAATATTCATGCCACAATAGAGAAAATTACATTGAAAAATATTCTAGAAAGCATTCCACATCAAAAATTCTGTTTTTATCATTTACCTACTCGAGGACGAGCAGGAATTAAGCTTGGGGATGCTGATATGTCTCCAACGTATCTATAATTTTTGATTGTTCCATGCTATTATATTATCTGTTTTGGATGTTTATGGGCTTTACTAAACACTTTTATATATTTTTTGGGACTAGCCTATCAACCGGAGGCCCAGCCCAAATTGTAGTTTTCTTGCCTATTTCAGTGTTTCGAAGAAAAGGAATATCAAACAGAGTCCAAACAGAATGAAACCTTCTGGAGAGTTATTTTTGAAACGGAAGCAATCAAGGAGACTTGGAATAGACGCCAGGGAAGCCACGAGGCAGGGAGGAGCGCCCTACCCCCTGGGCGTGCCCCCACCCTCGTGGGACCCTCGTGGCTCCCCTGTCTAACTCTTTAGCCTATATATGTCCATATACCCTAAAAACATCGGGGAACACAACAGATCGGGAGTTCCGCCGCCAGAAGCCTTCGCAGCCACCGAAAACCAATCTAGACCTGTTCCAGCACCCTGTCAGAGGGGGGATCCCTCTCCGGTGGCAATCTTCATCATCCCGGCGCTCTCCATGACGAGGAGGGAGTAGTTCTCCCTCGGGGCTAAGGGTATGTACCAGTAGCTATGTGTTTGATCTCTCTCTCTCTCTCGTGTTCTTGAGTCGGCACGATCTTGATGTATCGCGAGCTTTGCTATTATAGTTGGATCTTATGATGTTTCTCCCCCTCTACTCTCTTGTGATGAATTGAGTTTTCCCTTTGAAGTTATCTTATCGGATTGAGTCTTTAAGGATTTGAGAACACTTGATGTATGTCTTGCATATGCTTATCTATGGTGACAATGGGATATCACGTGATCCACTTGATGTATGTTTTGGTGATCAACTTGCGGGTTCCGCTCGTGAACTTATGCATAGGGGTTGGCACACGTTTTCGTCTTGACTCTCCGGTAGAAATTTTGGGGAACTCTTTGAAGTACTTTGTGTTGGCTGAATAGATGAATCCGAGATTGTTTAATGTATATCGTATAATCATACCCACGGATACTTAAGGTGACATTGGAGTATCTAGGTGACATTAGGGTTTTGGTTGATATGTGTGAGGGAGTCCTGGATTAGGGGGTCTCCGGATAGCTGGACTATATCCTTTGGCCGGACTGTTGGACTATGAAGATAAAAGATTGAAGACTTCGTCCCGTGTCCGGATGGGACTCTCCTTGGCGTGGAAGGCAAGCTAGGCAATATGGATATGTAGATCTTCTCCCTTATAACCGACTCTGTGTAACCCTAGCCCCCTCCGGTGTCTATATAAACCGGAGGGTTTAGTCCGTAGGACAACAGACAATCATACCATAGGCTAGCTTCTATGGTTTAGCCTCTACATCTCGTGGTAG
Organism: Triticum aestivum; assembly: GCF_018294505.1. Classification (NCBI taxonomy): domain Eukaryota; kingdom Viridiplantae; phylum Streptophyta; class Magnoliopsida; order Poales; family Poaceae; genus Triticum; species Triticum aestivum. The sequence goes on along the minus strand of NC_057797.1, from coordinate 188,065,551 downwards.
ATCAACTTTTGTAATACTCATATCATCAAGAATAATCAAGCAGGACGTGGGGTATTACCTCCATCAAGAGGGCCCGAACCTGGGTAAACATCGTGTCCCCTGCCTCCTATTACCATCCGCCTTAGACGCACAGTTCAGGACCCCCTACCCGAGATCCGCCAGGTTTGACACCGACATTGGTGCTTTCATTGAGAGTTCCACTGTGTCGTCACCATAAGGCTTGATGGCTCTTTCGATCATCGGTAGTGATGCGGTCCAGGGTGAGGTTTTCGTCCCCGGACAGATCTTTGTATTCGGCGGCTTCGCACTACGGGCCAATTCGCTTGGCCATCTGGAGCAGATCGAGAGCTACGCCCCTGGCCATCATCTGGAGCAGATCGGAAACTTAAACTACACTGCCGACATCTGCGGAGACTTGATCTTCGATGGATTCGAGCCCGTGTCAAGTGCGCCGCACAGTCACGACGAGCACGACGTAACTCTGCCATAGGACAGTGTTCGGGAGATCACATCTGAAACTACTCCGGCCTTCAATCCAAAGAAAATTGCACCATCCAAGGACGGAGGGATAGACCCCGCCATGGAGGCCGCACTCTCAATGGCGATGGAGCCGGATACTGACCTCACCCCTTATGAGAGCCGTGTCGCCAAACCACTGGATTCGTCTCCGGCCACGGACTCTGAGCCGCATGCATCCCTGCCTATCGAATCCGACTGGGCGCCGATCATGGAGTTCACCTTCGCGGATATCTTTCAGCACTCGCCTTTCGGCGGTGTGCTAAATTCATTAAGGTCTCTCTCGTTGTCAGGAGAACCTTGGCCGAACTATGTCCGGCTAGAATGGGATGCGGACGACGAAGAAATTCGTTGCCCACTTAGTAGCCACTGTCGACGACTTAGCCGACATGCTCAACTTCAACTCCGAAGACATCGACGACATGGACGAAGATGCAGTAGACGAACAGGAACCGGCACTCACAGGGCACCGTACAGCCACTTCATCACATGACATATACATGGTGGATACACCCAAAGAAGGCAATGGCGAAGAGACAGCGGAGGATGTCCCCTCCAAGAAGCAACCCAAGCGCCGACGTCAGCGGCGCCGCTCTAAGTCCCGCCATAGAAAAAACAACGATAACAACGCAAGAGAAAATAACACTCTAGTCGACTCTAGAGGAAACGATGACCACATTGCCCCAGCGGCAGAGCACGATGAAGTTGCAAGTGGCGAACATAGTCCGAATCTGACGTCCGAACACGGCGACGCCGAGGATAAACCTCATCAAACCCCCTCTCAGAAGGAAAACAGTACGGACGAAGATGCACACATCATCCCAGAAACGCACTTGGAGCAAGAGAACCTCCGCAAAAGGCTTATTGCCACAATGAAGAGTCTGAAGAGGCCGAAGCAAAGGCTTAAGGCCGCACAAAATACGCTCAACAGCAGGTGGAACAAAGTGCTCGACAACGAAGAAAAGTATGGTGGAAGTTACCACACAAAGATCTATCCAAAGTGCAAACTACTACCTGAATTCGACGATGAGGCCTTAGAGCCCACACAGCCGAAAAATGAAACGGCCAACCGGCTGGATCAACCACCTTGTGATCATGATAGAGCGGCTAACAAAGTCGCACATAAGTCAACACACGATCTACATGAGGACTTGCGCCAAAAATCCGGTACGACCAGATCCATCTATGGATCCAGGAAGCGCGCTCCGGTACAAAATCGAAACTGAATACTACAACCGTCCGAACGCCATGGCACATCCCAATACAGGGGTGCCGCACACCCCCTATGTTTCACCGATGAGGTGCTGGACCACGAATTCCCAGAAGGATTCAAACCAGTGAACATAGAGGTGTACGACGGGACCATGGACCCTGGGGTCTGGATTGAGGACTTTATCCTCCATATCCATATGGCTCGCGGAGACGATCTCCATGCCATCAAATACTTGCCCCTCAAGCTTAAAGGACCAGCTTGACACTAGCTGAAAGGCCTCCCCGAAAACTCAATTAGAAGTTGGGAGGAGCTCGAGGACGCTTTTCGGGCTAATTTTCAAGGGACCTACGTCCGACCTCCGGATGCAGAAGATTTAAGTCATATAATTCAACAGTCCGGAGAGTCCGCCCGAAAGCTTTGGAACAGGTTTCTCACCAAGAAGAACAAAATCATCGACTGTCCGGACGCCGAAGCCTTAGCAGCTTTCAAACATAGCGTCCGAGACGAATGGCTCGCCAGACACCTCGGCCAAGAAAAACCGAGAACAATGGCAGCCCTAACAAGCCTCATGACCCGCTTTTGCGCGGGCGAAGACAGCTGGTTAGCCCGCAGTAGCACCAGCGACCCAAGCACATCTGAAGTCAGGGATGGCAATGGAAAACCATGACGCAATAAAAACAAGCGTCGAAATAAAGAAGATAGCCCAGATAATACGGCGGTAAACGCCGGATTCAGGGGATCTCGACCAGGTCAGCGGAAAAAGCCTTTCAAAGGTAGCAGAGATGGACCATCTGGCCTAAACAAGATTCTTGGCAAACTATGTCAGATTCATGGCACCCCCGACAATCCTGCAAATCACACCCACAGAGAATGATGGGTCTTCAAGCAGGCCGGTAAGCTAAATGTCGAACACAAGGGGGGGAGACACCAAGCGAAGACGAGGACGAACCTCGCCAGCAAAGCACTGGAGGACATAAAAAATTCCCACCAGAGGTCAAAATAGTAAACATGATCCATGTGACGAAGAGGAGAAGAAAATATGCACTCCGAGACACACGTGCCATAGAGCCCGTCACCCCTAGGTCCAACCCCTGGTTGGCCTGCCCGATCACTTTTGATCGCGGGGATCACGCGACAAGCATCCGGTATGAAGGATTGGCTGCCTTGGTGTTAGATCCAATAATAAACGGATACCATCTCACACGAGTCCTCATGGACGGCGGCAGTGGTCTAAATCTGATATATCAGGACACAGTCCGCAAAATGGGGATAGACCCGACAAAAATAAGCCACAGTAATACTACATTCAAGGGAGTAATACCAGGCCTAGAGGCCCGTTGTACGGGCTCTCTATTACTAGAGGTTGTATTCGATTCTTCCGACAACTTCTGAAACGAAAGGTTAACTTTCTACATCGCTCCATTCTGAAGTGGCTATCAGGCACTACTCGGAAGAGCGGATTTCACTCGTTTTACTGCAATACCGCATTACGCTTCTCTCAAGCTTAAGATGCCTAGTCCACATGGCACCATCACAGTTAGCGGAAATACTGAGCGTTCTCTACGCGCGGAAGAATGTGCGGCGACTTTAGCCGCCGAGCACTAGGCGGCCTCACCAACCAGAAAAAATGATAGGTCGTCAAGACCACGGACACGGTTAGACGAGTCCGGTGCACCACTACATATAAATGAGATTGGTTTGATGGTCAAACCCTCCTAAACGGTACCAGGGGCTTCGCGCGTGTAATCAAGGCTAGTCCGGCTCAACTTGACTTATCTTGAATTTTAATAGTGTATTGATAATGACCAATTTTTTGGCACGACAACTTTCACCTAAAGTCTTCTCTTTTACATATGACAATCGTGCTACACCCGTCCAGGACACGGCACAACGGAGACACAGGCGCAGACGTGAAATAGGGACCCGCTCAAAGGTTTCTTTTCAGATTAAGACCCTACGTGAACCTTTTTTTACTGTCTCTTGTTGTTCAGATCCTCCGGATACTCAATACAACTGAGAAGGATGCTGACGTTATTGGCATGTGGCCATGTCAGGATATTGCACGTACCTAGACACTTGGGGTTTATTATTAAGGGCATCATTCAGCCCGGCATATGTTATAAAGACCGAATACCTTAGGGATGTTCGGCGTCACGAGTTTGGCCTTGTATGCATCAGCTCCGAATCATGTCTTTGGTCAAATGTTGGGTTTGCCCGGCTCCCGCGTTTTGGTACCTTACGTTCCGCTATATCGGCTAAGGTAGCACTGGGAGAACTACTATGATTGTGCGCTGGTTCATCCGGATGAGCACCTACGTAGAGAAAGCCGAAAACTGACTGTCATGATAAAGTGTGAGACTAGTCAATCACTCGATGACTCAACGGAATCTTTGGGATTCCTTCGCATTAACGAAGGGCCATTTCCCGGTCATGTACGTACGTGCCCCGTATTCGGACGAGCGCAGAAGTACCAGGGCTATATAGTAGCCCCACCATCAAACTCCTATGGCTAAGTGATAGTGTTAAAGCAATATAGTCCGATTGCCTCGTTCGCTGCACTACCACCTCCTTCATGGACCAAGACGTTGGATCAAGTGTGAATATGCATTTTCTGCGAACACCCCCGCATTATATGCGTGGGGGCGGAAGACGACGACTGCAAACTTTCAGGTTATATACATATATACATAAACGGCCGCACATGAGGCATCATAATACTTTTAGGCAAAAGTATAAACACAACCTTGATAACTCAATAAAACATTGTTTTTACAATGGGAGTACATGTCACTAAAACATAATATTCTTTGAGCACTGAGCCTCTATCGAACGAGCGCCTTCAAGGACTTCTTCAAAGTAGTGCTCGGCAGCCACTCGGCCCACGGCCGAACCCTGTGTTGCAACAGTGGTGGCCTCCATCTCTGCCCAGTATGTCTTGACACGGGCAAAGGCCATCCGCGCACCCTCTATGCACGCCGACCTCTTCATAGCATCGATATGCGGCATAGCACCAAGGAATTGTTGCACTAAACTAAAGTAACTATTCGGCCTTGGCCCTCCCGGCCACAGATGATCCACAACAGGCCTCATGGCAAGTCCGGACAACCTATGGAGCTCGGCCCACTCGGCCATTCGCTCATTCAACAGCAGAGGACGCACTGGAGCATGGAACTGTGACCAGAACAACTTTTCCACTTCACGATCTTTTTGATCCTTGAAGTACTCGGCCGCATCAGCAGCACTTGCTGCCAAATCCATGTAGGCGTCCGCAGAACTCCATAGTTGATCAAGAGGAGCATACTTCGGATCTCCAAACTTAATCCGCAACAAGAAGGGCTTCCCAACCACGATATCCGCAGCTTGACGCAGCTCCTCCTTCGTTGCTCTGATTTTGGAGCGGGCTTCCTTGGCTGCTACCATGGCCTTCTCCAGGCCCGTCGCCCTCGCTTGGCTTTCTTTTTCAAGAAGCTGGTAACGGTCAGCGGCATCTTTCAACTCAATGGCCATCTTGGCTATTCTTTCCTTGCTCTAGCAATGCGCGGCCTGTTCGGCCCTCAACTCGTCAACCGCCTTTAGAGGGGCTGCAGCGCTATTGCTTGCTTGTTCCTTGGCTCGGGCAAGCTCCGCCCGAAGGGTCTCCATGGTGGCAGCTCCATTTGCAGTCACAACATATTAAAGATACTGACATCATGCTCCTCTTACTATGTGTTGATCACCGGAAAAATCACTTACCATGTGCCTCATCAAGCCGCTTGTTGACAAGCACGATGTCGGCATCTGCCGCATCAAGTTGCCGCTTTAGCTTGGCAAACCCATCAGTCCGGCTAGCCACCGGAGCTTCAGCCACCTGCACATAAAGGCGGTCTGGTTATTACTTGGGACTATGATCCTCTGTTTGCCGCCGTTTTCGATGACAACCAGAGTCTCAATGGCTACTATCTGCATAGGACACACCTAACATGTGCGGTACTACCAAAAACATACACTATTTCACGTACCTCAAAGCCTTTCACCAGACTCATAAAAGCTTCATGCAATCCGCTTTCAGCGGATGAAATCCTTTCAATTACCGTACCCATTAGCATACGATGCGCTTCTGAGATGGCCGCTTGCTCCAGAAGATCCTTCAGTGTGTCTGACCGCACACTGTATGGTTCCGGACTCTTTCTGCTGCTCTCTTTAGGAGCTGAATACTGAGGACTCCGGGTAGCCAAAGGATTACCCTCTGGCCTTGGCGGATCAGGAGAGACCCTCTGCGGCGACACTTCAGGGTCGCCCGCCTCATGAGGCGGGGTGGCAGGGGGAGGCGTTTCGCTCTCCATCATCTCCAGAAGAAGATCCCTCGAAGACGAACTCTGTCGAGAAGGGCTACGATCCGAACTATAAGATATAAGCTTCGGTTATTGTCTCCAGAAGTAAGGTAGGACACTTTCACTATTAAAATACCTTTTGATTACTTACAACTCGGTAGAGGGCTGATCCCCGTGCGGACATTATGCGGCAAGAATACCCTCTGAGGCAGGACCCTCTGGTGAAGATTTCTTCTCCCGTTTGGAAACCTTTGTTTCTGGATCTTCAGAGGTGGTCCTCTTCCTTCCTCGGGGAGAGGGAATGTCAGATTCTTCTCCTTGGTTATCTTCCCTCGCGGAGGCGCTCATTCCCCCGGTTGGGACGAGTAGTGAGTGAGGCCCGATTTCGGCCTCTTTATTCCCCCCTTCATCTTCCTTTGAGGGCACCTGATGAGGCACCGGCTCGAGCATTCTGTCTAGTACTGGATTGGCCAAGCCTTCGGGAAGGGGGGCCGAACACCTGATCATCTTCACCTTTGTTATCCAGTCATGGTCAAAGAGCGACTTTTCAGAATGATGTCATGATAAATAAAAGGACAACGTGTTCGGCCATGGGGTTACTTACTTGGGTATCAGGGCGGTTGCAGCTCAGACCCGCATCCTTGGTGGTGTCCGGACACTCTATTTGGGGTCCGAAGAACAATTTGTACATCTCTTAGAGCGTCATGCCGAGGAAGTGCTGAATAATTCGCGGTCCTTCCGGGTTGAATTCCCACATACGGAGGGGTCGACGATTGCAAGGCTGGACTCGACGAACTAGCATAACTTGCATTACCATAACCGGGCTGAAATCTCTCTCAAAGAGATCTCGGATGCGGCTTTGCAATATTGGCACATCATTTGCTGGACCCTAGCCCAGCCCCCTGCTGATCCATGACGTTAGTTGTGGTGGGGGGCCTGAGCGAAAGGCAGGGGCGGCTACCCACTTGGAACTTCGGGGAGCTGTGATATAAAACCACTCCCGCTGCCACAAGCTGGATGCCTCTGGGAAGGAACCCTCTGGCCATGGAGCATCAGTGCTTTTTCTTATTACGGCACCTCCGCACTCTGCGTGCCGCCCCTCGATCATCATCGGCTTCACATTGAAGGTCTTGAGCCACAGGCCGAAGTGAGGGGTAATGTGAAGGAATGCCTCACATACGACGATGAACAACGAGATGTGAAGGAGGGAATCCAGGGCCAGGTCATGGAAATCCAGCCCATAATAGAACATGAGCCCCCTAACAAAGGGATCCAGAGCGAGGCCTAGTCCTCGGAGGAAGTGAGAGATGAACACAACACTCTCGTTGGGTTCGGGAGTGGGGATGACCTGCCCTCGGGCGGGTAGCCTGTGCAAAATTTCGGCGGTCAGATATCTGGCCTCTCTCAGCTTCTTGATGACCTCCTCTGTGACAGAGGAAGGCATCCACTGACCTTGGAGGTTGGATCCGGACATGGTTGAAGGTCCGAAGCGCCTGACCTAGGCCTGGGGTGTTGGAACTCGAGGCGAGGGAAGGATTCGATTGAGCACGAGAGGAAAAAAGGACAGGTCTTGGCCTCTTTATAAAGAGGGTGAATGTCAAGCGTCCTCCTCGCGGCCATTTTGGACTCGCCTAAAATCGAGGAGTCATACCAACAGGCATGAGTGGGTTACCCATGTCCGTATTGATGAGAATCCCGTAATAAGGGGGACACGATCTCTGCTTCAACAAGACGTGTCAAGAAAACCGCCTCACAATATGTGCAGTGCTGGTTGGGAAAAACGGTTCGGATAATGACCGGGCCATGACATAACGTTGTGCTGTCAAAACACGTCAGCAGATTAGACTTGTGGAAATATTATTCTCTCTACGGTGGTATGTGGAAATTGTTTTGCAGAGCTGGACACTATCCCTGGGTTCAAAATCTTCTGTGGAGTATTCGGAGCAGGAACCCACCTTGCAATGCCGGAGACAATACTGCGCGTCGGACTCATCGTCATTGAAGCCTGGTTCAGGGGCTACTGAGGGAGTCCTGGATTACGGGGTCTCCGGACAGCCGAACTATATCCTTTGGCCGGACTGTTGGACTATGAAGATACAAGATTGAAGACTTCGTCCCATGTCCGGATGGGACTCTCCTTGGCGTGGAAGGCAAGCTAGGCAATACGGATATGTAGATCTCCTCCCTTGTAACCGACTCCGTGTAACCCTAGCCCCCACGGTGTCTATATAAACCGGAGGGTTTAGTCCGTAGGACAATAGACAATTATACCATAGGCTAGCTTATAGGGTTTAGCCTCTACGATCTCGTGGTATATCAACTCTTGTAATACTCATATCATCAAGAACAATCAAGCAGGATGTAGGGTATTACCTCCATCAAGAGGGCCCGAACCTGGGTAAACATCGTGTCCCCTGCCTCCTGTTACCATCCGCCTTAGACGTGCAGTTCGAGACCCCCTACCCGAGATCCGTCGGTTTTGACACCGACACTGTGTCTTAAGGTGTTATTCTAGTACGAACTCTTGAATAGATCGATCCGAAAGAATAACTTTGAGGTGGTCTCATACCCTACAATAATCTATTCGTTTGTTCTCCGCTATTAGTGACTTTGGAGTGACTCTTTGTTGCATGTTGAGGGATAGTTATATGATCCAATTATGTTATTATTGTTGAGAGAACTTGCACTGGTGAAAGTATGAACCCTAGGCCTTGTTTCCTAGCATTGCAATACCGTTTACGCTCACTTTTATTACTAGTTACCTTGCTGTTTTTATATTTTCATATTACAAATACTCATATTTATCATCCATATTGCACTTGTATCACCATCTATTCGCCAAACTAGTGCACCTATACAATTTACCATTGTATTGGGTGTGTTGGGGACACAAGAGACTCTTTGTTATTTGGTTTCAGGGTTGTTTGAGAGAGACCATCTTCAACGTATGCCTCCCAGGGATTGATAAACCTTAGGTCATCCACTTGAGGGAAATTTGCTATTGTCCTACAAACCTCTGCACTTGGAGGCCCAACAACGTCTACAAGAAGAAGGTTGCGTAGTAGACATCAACAACTCCAAAAGTCCTGAAACTCCACGAAAGTCAGTTTTGGAATATATTAAAAATATTGGGCGAAGAAAGCACCAGAGGGGAGCCAGCCACTGTCCATGAAGGTGGGGGGCGCGCCCTTCCCCCTGGGCGCCCCCTACCTCGTGGGCCACCTGACAGGCCTCCGATGCCCATCTTCTGGTATAAGGTGTCTTTTTCCCTGGAAAAAATTGGGAGGAAGTTTTCTGGACGAAGCGCCACCGTCTCGAGGCGGAACCTTGGCGGAACCAATCTAGGGCTCCAGCGGAGCTGTTCTGCCGGGGAAACATCCCTCCGGGAGGGGGAAATTGTCACCATCGTCATCACCATCGATCCTCTCATCGGGAGGGGGTCAATCTCCATCAACATCTTCACCGGCACCATCTCCTCTCGAACCCTACTTCATCTCTTGTATCCGATCTTTGTCTCAAAACCTCAGATTGGTACCTGTGGGTTGCTAGTAGTTTTCATTACTCCTTGTAGTTGATGCTAGTTGGTTTACTTGGTGGAAGATTATATGTTCAGATCCTTTATGCATATTAATACCCCTCTGATTATGAACATGAATATGATTTGTGAGTAGTTACATATGTTCCTGAGGACATGGGAGAAGTCTTGCTATAAGTAGTCATGTGAATTTGGTATTCGTTCGATATTTTGATGAGATGTATGTTGTCTCTCCTCTAGTGGTGTTATGTGAATGTCGACTACATGACACTTCACCATTGTTTGGGCCTAGGGGAAGGCATTGGGAAGTAATAAGTAGATGATGGGTTGCTAGAGTGACAGAAGCTTAAACCTTAGTTTATGCGTTGCTTCATAAGGGTCTGATTTGGATCCATATGTTTCATGATATGGTTAGGTTTACCTTAATTCTTCGTTCATAGTTGCAGATGCTTGCAAAGGGGGTTCATCATAAGTGGGATGATTGTCCAAGGAAGGGCAGTACCCAAGCATCTCCACCCACATATCAAATTATCAAAGTAACGAACGCAAATCATATGAGCATGATGAAAACTAGCTTGAAGATAATTCCCATGTGTCCTCGGGAGCGCTTTCCTTTATATAAGAGTTTGTCCAGGCTTGTCCTTTGCTACAAAAGGTATTGGGCCACCTTTCTGCACCTTGTTTACTTTTATTACTTGTTACCCGTTACGAATTACCTTATCACAAAACTACCTATTACCGATAATTTCCGTGCTTGCAGAGAATACCTTACTGAAAATCGCTTGTCATTTCCTTCTGCTCCTCGTTGGGTTCGACACTCTTACTTATAGAAAGGACTACGATAGATCATCTATACTTGTGGGTCATCAATGTACAGGTAGAGGTCATACTTAGTGCAAAATGAAGGCTAGCAAAACATTGGGAAGCAACCAACCAAGAAACAAATAATTTCGTAAGCAAGCATTAAGCATAATAAACACCAAATAATGCACCACAAGTAGGATATAATTTTCATTGCATGACTATCTACTTTCGTACTTGCATAGGGAATCACAAACCTTAACACCAATATTCTTACTAGAGCACAATTACTCATCAAGATGACTCACATATCACATCATCATATCTCAAAACTATTACTAAGAATCAAGTTTATTTTGTCCAATGGTCCTCATGAATTTTTTTGTTTCTTTATCCTTCTCGGATATCTATCACTTTGGGACTAATTTTCATGTGTTGATTTTCATAAGCTCAACCAAATCTAAGTGAAGATCATAAGCATAACAAATTTTCTTTCTCTCAAAATAATTTAAGTGAAGCAAGAAAGAATTTATTCAAAATTTTACTAACTCTCAAAAAAATCTAAGTGAATCAAGAGATCATTTCTTCAAAAATACTAAGCACACCGTGCTCAAAAAGATATAAGTGAAGCACTAGAGCAAGTCCTAGCTCATGAAAGATTTAAGTGAAGCATAGAGAGCAATTCTAACAAGTCATGACATAATTTTGGCTCTCTCAAATAGGTGTGTCCAGCAAGGATTGATAACTTAAAACACAAAATAACACAATCGAAGACACATACCATTCAAGACGCTCCAAGCAAAAGACATATCATGTGACGAATAAAAATATAGTCTCGAGTAAAATACCGATAGTTGTTGGAAGAAAGCGGGGATGCCACTCGGGGGCATCCCCAAGATTAGTTGGTTTCTAATTCTTTGATAATAGCTTGGGATGCCAGGGCATCCCCATGTTTAGGCTCTTACATCCTTCCTTCATCCATCGTAAGATAACCCAAAACTTGAAAACTTCAATCACACAAAACTCAACAAAGCCTACGTGAGATCCGTTAGTATAAGAATAATAAATCACTACTATAAGTGCTGTGTAAAACCAATTCATATTTTGTTTTTGTATTATATCTACTGTATTCTAACTTTTCTATTGCAAAAACTCATCAAATAAAACCATAGAGCCATCAAAATAAGCACACAACACAAAGAAAACAGAATCTGTCAAAACAGAACAGTCTGTAACAATTTGACTATTTTGAATACTTCTGTAACTCCAAAAACTCTGAAAAATTAGGACGACCTGAGAAATTTGTATATTGATCTACAGCAGGTGTATTTTGTATTTTATTGCTCTCTGGTAAAAAATGAAAATTAATTTTGTGAGCGCAAACTTTCTGTTTTTTTCAGCAAGATCAAACAACTATTGCCCAAGAAGATCCTAAAGGCTTTACTTGGCAAAAACACTAATTGAAACATAAAAACACAATTATAATAGTATCATAATTGTTCTAACACTCAAGAACAGAAAGCAAAAAGCAAAAATAATTTTTATTCAATGGGTTGCCTCCCAACAAGCGCTATAGTTTTACGCCCTTAGCTAGGCATAAAATGTCAATGATGCTCACACAAAAGATAATAATTGAAAAACAAGGAGAGCATCATGAAACATGTGACAAACACATTTAAGTCTAACATACTTCCTATGCATAGGAATTTTATAGGAAGATAAATTATCAAGACAAGAAACATCTAGCATATGCAAAGGAGAGGAATAAAACATTGACAATCTCAACACAACGGGAGGAAATTTAATAACATGAAAATTTCTACAACCATATTTTCCTCTCTCATAATAATTATATGTAGGGTCATAATCAAATTCAGTAATATAACTATCATATAAAATTTTCTCTTTATGATCCACATGCATGCAGAGTTGACGTTCTTCCAAAATAGTGGGATTATCATCAAATAAAGTCATGACCTCTCCAAATCCACTTTCATCAAAAATTTCATAAGATTGAACATTCTCCAAATATGTGGGATTATTTTTAGCTAAAGTTGACACTCTTCCAAACCCACTTTCAATATTATCGCAAACATATTCATCATGAGGCTTAAATAAATTTTCAAGATCATAAGAAACATTATCACCCCAATCATGATCATTGCAATAAGTAGCGGACATGACAAAACAAGCATCCACAAGCTTGGGTTTTGCATATTATTAGCACAATTGACATTAATGAAATTTATATTAAAATTATTGCAATCATGCTTTTCATTCAAGGAGCTATCATGAATCACTTCATAAATTTCTTCATCACAATTTTCAAATTCACGATTCTCAAGAAAAACTTCATAAAGATAATCTAGTGCACTCAACTCACTAGCAATTGGTTCATCATGATTGGATCTTTTAAAAATATTAGCAAGTGGATTGGGATCCATATCAATAGATTTTTAGCAAGCGAAAATGCAAGCATATAGGAGGCACATGGCAACACAAGCAAACAAAAGATCTGACAAGAAAAGGCGAACGAAAAATAGAGCGAATAAAACGGCAAATTTTTGTGAAGTGGGGGAGAGGAAAACGAGAGGCAAATGGCAAATAATGTAAATTGCGAGGAGATGAGATTTTTGATTAGGAACCTGGTTATGTTGAAGATCCTCCCTGGCAACGCCGCCAGGAATTGGCGAGTTGACGGGAGGCTATCTTGACTTGATTATCCCCGGCAATGATGCCAGAAATTCTCCTTGATGGCAGCTGGAACTACATCGATATTTCCCTGGAGAGGGAGGGATGATGCAGCAACATCGGCGGTAGGTAGTTCCCTCAGTTATGAAACCAAGGTTATCGAACCAGTAGGAGAACCAAGCAACACAACGTAAACAACACCTGCACACAAATAACAACACCTCGCAACCCGACGTGTTAAAGGGGTTGCCAGTCCCTTTTGGGTAACAATGCCATAAATTGGCGCGTGATGGTAAAAAGGTTGTAATAGATTGGATAAATAGATCGCAAATAAAATAAAGTTCAGCAAAGTATTTTTGTATTTTTGGTTTAATAGATCTGAAAATAAAAGGAAGGAAAAAAGTAGACCGCAAAGGCAAATATATGAGAAATAAGACCGGGGGCCGTAGGTTTCACTAGTGGCTTCTCTCAAGAAAAATAGCAAATGGTGGGTTGATACATCTCCAACGTATCTATAATTTTTTATTGCTCCATGCTATATTATCTACTGTTTTGAATGTTTATGGGCTTTATTATACACTTTTATATCATTTTTGGGACTAACCTATTAACCTAGAGCCTAGTGCCAGTTTCTGTTTTTACCCTGTTTTAGGGTTTCGAAGAAAAGGAAAATCAAACGGAGTCCAGTTGACCTGAAACTTCACAGAACTCATTTTTGGAAGGAAGGAAGCCCAGAAGACTTGGAGTGCATGTCGGGGGATCAGCGAGGAGGTCACGAGGCAGGGGGCGCGCCCACCCCCCTGGGCGCGCCCTCCACCCTCGTGAGCCCCTCGTGGCCCCCTGACGTACTTCTTCCGCCTATATATCTCCATATACCCTAAAAACATCCGTGAGCACAATAGATCGGGAGTTCCGCCGCCAGAAGCCTCTGTAGCCACTGAAAGCCAATCTAGACCCGTTCCAGCACCCTGCCGGAGGGGGCAATCCTTCTCTGGTGGCCATCTTCATCATCCCGGTGCTCTCCATGACAAGGAGGGAGTAGTTCTCCCTCGGGGCTGAGGGTATGTACCAGTAGCTATGTGTTTGATCTCTCTCTCTCTCTCTCTCTCTCTCTCTCTCTCGTGTTCTTGAGATGATACAATCTTGATGTATCGCGAGCTTTGCTATTACATTTGGATCCTATGATATTTGTTCCCCCCTCTAATCTCTTGTAATGAATTCAGTTTCCCCTTTGAAGTTATCTTATCGGATTGAGTCTTTAAAGATTTGAGAACACTTGATGTATGTCTTGCCGTGGATATCTGTGGAGACAATGGGATATCACGTGATTCACTTGATGTATGTTTTGGTGATCAACTTGCGGGTTCCTCCCATGAACATATGCATAGGGGTTGGCACACGTTTTCGTCGTGATTCTCCGGTAGAAACTTTGGGGGCACTCTTTGAGGTCCTTTGTGTTGGTTGAATAGATTAATCTGAGATTGTGTGATGCATATCATATAATCATACCCATGGATACTTGAGGTGACATTGGAGTATCTAGGTGACATTAGGGTTTTGGTTGATTTGTGTCTTAAGGTGTTATTCTAGTATGAACTCTAGGGCTGTTTGTGACACTTATAGGAATAGCCCAACGGATTGATTGGAAAGAATAACTTTGAGGTGGTTTCATACCCTACCATAATCTCTTCGTTCATTCTCCGCTATTAGTGACTTTGGAGTGACTCTTTGTTGCATGTTGCGGGATAGTTATGTGATCCAATTATGTTAGTATTGTTGAGGGAACTTACACTAGCGAAAGTATGAACCCTAGACCTTGTTTCCTATCATTGCAATACCGTTTACGCTCACTTTTATTATTCGTTACCTTGATGTTTTTATAATTTCAGATTACAAATACCTTTATCTACTATCCATATTGCACTTGTATCACCATCTCTTCGCCGAACTAGTGCACCTATAAAATTTACCATTGTATTGGGTGTGTTGGGGACACAAGAGACTCTTTGTTATTTGGTTGCAGGGTTGCTTGAGAGAGACCACCTTCATCCTACGCCTCCTATGGATTGATAAACCTTAGGTCATACACTTGAGGGAAATTTGCTACTGTCCTACAAACCTCTGCACTTGGAGGCCCAACAACGTCTACAAGAAGAAGGTTGTGTAGTAGACATCAAGCTCTTTTTTGGCGCCGTTGCCGGGGAGGTGAGTGCTTGAAGGTATATCTTTAGATCTTGCAATCGAGTCTTTTAGTTTCTTGTTTTATCACTATTTTAGTTTATAAAAGAAAACTATAAAAAATGGAATTGAGTATGTCTCATACGCTTCATATTTTTAATATTTTTCGTGAGTATGATGGAAAGGAAAATTGTGCCAAAGTGCTAGAAAAAGAATGCATTAGAATGTTTGGCACTAAATATTTGAATAATGAGCATGATTGCAATGTTGTTAGTATGAACTCCTTGAATATCTATGATGCTAATGATATGCAAAGCCACAAGCTTGGGGATGCTATGTTTGATGAAGATGATATTTTTTGTCCCCCAAGTTTAGATGGGCAAATTTATTATGATGAAAGCATGCCTCCTATTTATGATGATTATATTGATGAAAGTGGATTTGGAGAGGTCATGACTTTATTTTGTGATGAATCCACTATTCCGGAAGAGGTTCCAATTGATTATGAGAACAAAGTTGCTATTTATGATGATTGTTGTGATGACGCATATGCTTTAAAGAATAATGATAACCATGAAACTTGTCATCTTGATCTTAATTTTCAATCACATGATAATTATTTTGTTGGGTTTGCTCCCACTATTATTCATGAGAAGAATTTTGCTTATGTGGAGAGTAATAAAATTTCTATGCTTGTGGATCATGAAAAGAATGCTTTAGGTGCTGGTTATATTGTTGAATTCATTCATGATTCTACTGAAAATTATTATGAGGGAGGAATATATGCTTGTAGGAATTGCAATAATGTCAAGTTTCCTCTCTATGTGCTTAAAATTTTGAAGTTATGCTTGTTTTACCTTCCTATGCAAGTTGATTCTTGTTCCCACAAGTTGTTTACTCACAAAATCCCTATGCATCGGAAGTGGGTTAGGCTTAAATGTGCTAGTCATATTCTTCATGATGCTCTCTTTTTGTTTCAATTCTTATCCTTTATGTGAGCATCATTGAAATCAGCATGCCTAGCTAGGGGTGTTAAACGATAGCACTTGTTGGGAGGCAACCCAAATTTATTTTTGTTCTTTGCTTTTTGTTCCTGTTTAGTAATAAATAATTCATCTAGCCTCTGTTTTGATGTGGTTTTATGCTTTTAGTTAGTGTTTGTGCCAAGTAGAACCTTTGGGAAGACTTGGGGGAAAGTCTTGTTGATCATGCTGTAAAAAAAACAGAAACTTTAGCGCTCACGAGAACTGCTGCCATTTTTATTTGGAGAGCGAGATTTAGTTAACTCTTTTTGAAGATGATTAATAGATAAATTCTTCAGGTCCAGAAATTTATTTGAGAATTTTATGAGTTCCAGAAGTATACGTTTGATCCAGATTACTACAGACTATTCTGTTTTTGACAGATTCTGTTTTCATTGTGTTGTTTGCTTATTTTGATGAATCTATGGCTAGTAAAATAGTTTATAAACCATATAGAAGTTGGAATAAAGTAGGTTTAACACCAATATAAATAAAAATGAGTTCATTACAGTACCTTGAAGTGGTGATTTATTTTCTTATACTAACGGACCTTACGAGTTTTCTGTTAAGTTTTGTGTTGTGAAGTTTTCAAGTTTTGGGTAAAGATTCGATGGAATATGGAATAAGGAGTGGCAAGAGCCTAAGCTTGGGGATGCCCAAGGCACCCCAAGGTAATATTAAATGATATCCAAGAGCCTAAGCTTGGGGATGCCCCGGAAGGCATGCCCTCTTTCGTCTTTGTTCATCGGTAACTTTACTTGGAGCTATATTTTTATTCACCACATGATATGTGTTTTGCTTGGAGCATCAATTTATTTTGTTAGGATTTGATTGATGTTATTTATAACAATGTTTTGCATCTTTTATTTCAATAAAAGTGCAATTGATAGTCTTTACTATGCCTATTTTAGAAGTCCACATGTTGCTGTTTGAAAACAAAAAGTTTACCGCTGTTGCAATAATTCCCTAGAAAAGTCAGAATGTGATAAAATGTTTAATACTTTTGAATATTAAGCTATGATAAATTTACTACAGTTGGAATTTTATTTCATAATTTTTGGAGCTAGGGAAGTATGGATGTTGCTGCATTCTTTACATACTATCCTGTTTAGGCAGATTGCTGTTATGTTTGCATTGTTTGCATATGTTTGCTTCTTTAATGATTCTATTTGAGGATAGGACTATTAAATATGCAGAGGCCTTTAGTATGCAATGTTGAATAATAATTTTAGTGATTTGCTACCGTAGAGTATGATAAGGTTTTGGCAATGGTTTATACTAACTTATCTCACGAGTCCTTGATGAGTTTTGTGTGGATGAAGCTTTTGAGATTTAGGGGAGACCGTGATATGAGAGGAATTAAGGAGACACAAAAGCTCAAGCTTGGGATGCCCAAGGCACCCCAAGATAATATTTCAAGAAGTCCCGAGATTCTAAGCTTGGGGATGCCCCGGTTGGCATCCCACCTTTCTTCTTCAACAACTATCGGTTAGTATCGGTTGATCCTAAGTTTTTGCTTCTTCACATGATGTTTGCTATTCTTAGAATGTCATTTTATTTTGCTTTGCATGCTGTTTGAATAGAATACCAAGATCTGAAATTATTAAATGTTAGAGAGTCTTCACATAGTTGCATAATTATTCGACCACTCATTGATCTTCACTTAGATCTTTCGGAGTAGTTTGTCGGTTGCTCTAGTGCTTCACTTATATCTTATAGAGCATGGTGGTAGTTTTATTTTGAAGAAATAGATGAACTCTCATGCTTCACTTATATTATTTTGAGAGTCTTAAATAGCATGGTAATTTGCTTAAAATCCTAATATGCTAGGTATACAAGATTAATAATAAAATTCTCTTATGAGTGTTTTGAATACTAAGAGAAGTTTGATACTTGATAATTGTTTTGAGATATGGAGATGGTGATATTAGAGTCATGCTAGTTCAGTGGTTATGAATTTGAGAAATACTTGTGTTGAAGTTTGTGATTCCCGTAGCATGCACGTATGGTGAACCGTTATGTGATGAAGTCGGAGCATGATTTATTTACTGATTGTCTTCCTTATGAGTGGCGGTCGGGGACGAGCGATGGTCTTTTCCTACCAGTCTATCCCCCTAGGAGCATGTGCGTAATACTTTGCTTTTATAACTTGTAGATTTTTGCAATAAGTATATGAGTTCTTTATGACTAATGTTGTGTCCATGGATCATATGCACTCTCACCCTTCCACCATTGCTAGCCTCTCTAATACCGCACACCTTTCGCCGGTATCATAAACCCACCATATACCTTCCTCAAAACAGCCACCATACCTACCTATTATGGCATTTCCATAGCCATTCCGAGATATATTGCCATGCAACTTTCCACCGTTCCGTTATTATGACACACTCCACCATTATCATATTGCTTAGCATGATCATGTAGTTGACATCGTATTTGTGGCAAAGCCACCGTTCATAATTCTTTCATACATGTCACTCATGAGTCATTGCACATCCCAGTACACCGCCGGAGGCATTCATATAGAGTCATATCTTGTTCTAAGAATCGAGTTGTAATTCTTGAGTTGTAAGTAAATAAAAGTGTGATGATCATCATTATTAGAGCATTGTCCCAGTGAGGAAAAGATGATGGAGACTATGATTCCTCCACAAGTCGGGATGAGACTCCGGATGAAAAAAAGAGGCCATAAAAAAAGAGAAAAGGCCCAAATAAAAAAATGAGAGAAAAAGAGAGAAGGGGCAATGCTACTATCCTTTTTCCACACTTGTGCTTCAATGTAGCACCATGATCTTCATGATAGAGAGTCTCCTATGTTGTGACTTTCATATACTAGTGGGAATCTTTCATTATAGAACTTGGCTTGTATATTCCAATGATGGGCTTCCTCAAATTGCCCTAGGTCTTCATGAGCAAGCAAGTTGGATGCACACCCACTTAGTTTCTTTTTGAGATTTCATATACTTATAGCTCCAGTGCATCCGTTGCATGGCAATCCCTACTCACTCACATTGATATCTATTAATGGGCACCTCCATAGCCCGTTGATACGCCTAGTTGATGTGAGACTATATTCTCCTTTTTGTCTTCTCCACAACCACCATTCTATTCCACCTAAAGTGCTATATCCATGGCTCACGCTCATGTATTGTGTGAAGATTGAAAAAGTTTGAGAACATCAAAAGTATGAAACAATTGCTTGGCTTGTCATCGGGGTGGTGCATGATTTAAATACTTTGTGTGGTGAAGATAGAGCATAGCTAGACTATATGATTTTGTAGGGATAGCTTTCTTTGGCCATGTTATTTTGAGAAGACATGATTGCTTAGTTAGTATGCTTGAAGTATTATTATTTTTATGTCGATATTAAACTTCTGTCTTGAATCTTATGGATCTGAATATTCATACCACAATTAAGAAGAATCACATTGAAATTATGCCAAGTAGCACTCCGCATCAAAAATTCTATTTTTATCATTTACCTACTCGAGGACGAGTAGGAATTAAGCTTGGGGATGTTGATATGTCTCCAACATATCTATAATTTTTGATTGCTCCATGCTATATTATCTACTATTTGAATGTTTATGGGCTTTATTATACACTTTTATATCATTTTTGGGACTAACCTATTAACCCAGAGCCCAGTGCTAGTTTCTGTTTTTACCCTGTTTTAGGGTTTCGAAGAAAAGGAAAATCAAACGGAGTCCAATTGACCTGAAACTTCACGGAACTCATTTTTGGAAGGAAAGAAGCCCAGAAGACTTGGAGTGCACGTAAGGGGATCAACGAGGAGGTCACAAGGCAGGGGGCGCATCCACCCCTGGGCGCGCCCCCACCCTCGTGAGCCCCTCGTGGCCCCCCCTGACCAACTTCTTTCGCATATATATGTCCATATACCCTAAAAACATCGGCGAACACAATAGATCAGGAGTTCCGCCGCCAGAAGCCTCCGTAGCCACCGAAAACCAATCTAGACCTGTTCTGGCACCCTACCGGAGGGGGGGGGGGGAATCCCTCTCCGGTGGCCATCTTCATCATCCCGACGCTCTCCATGACGAGGAGGGAGTAGTTCTCCCTCGGGGCTGAGGGTATGTACCAGTAGCTATGTGTTTGATCTCTCTCTCTCTCTCGTGTTCTTGAGATGATACGATCTTGATGTATCGCGAGCTTTGCTATTACATTTGGATCCTATGATATTTGTTCCCCCCTCTACTCTCTTGTAATGAATTCAGTTTCCCCTTTGAAGTTATCTTATCGGATTGAGTCTTTAAAGATTTGAGAACACTTGATGTATGTCTTGTTGTGGATATCTGTGGTGACAATGGGATATCACATGATTCACTTGATGTATGTTTTGGTGATCAACTTGCGGGTTCCGCCCATGAACCTATGCATAGGGGTTGGCACACGTTTAAGTCGTGGTTCTCCGATAGAAACTTTGGGGCACTCTTTGAGGTCCTTTGTGTTGGTTGAATAGATGAATCTGAGATTGTGTGATGCATATCGTATAATCATACCCACGGATACTTGAGGTGACATTGGAGTATCTAGGTGACATTAGGGTTTTGGTTGATTTGTGTCTTAAGGTGTTATTCTAGTACGAACTCTTGGGCTGTTTGTGACACTTATAGGAATAGCCCAACGGATTGATTGGAAAGAATAACTTTGAGGTGGTTTCGTACCCTACCATAATCTCTTCGTTCGTTCTCCGCTATTAGTGACTTTGGAGTGACTCTTTGTTGCATGTTGAGGGATAGTTATGTGATCCAATTATGTTAGTATTGTTGAGGGAACTTACACTAGCGAAAGTATGAACCCTAGGCCTTGTTTCCTATCATTGCAATACCGTTTATGCTCACTTTTATTATTCGTTACCTTGATGTTTTTATAATTTCAAATTACAAATACCTTTATCTACTATCCATATTGCACTTGTATCACCATCTCTTCGCCGAACTAGTGCACCTATACAATTTACCATTGTATTGGGTGTGTTGGGGACACAAGAGACTCTTTGTTATTTGGTTGCAGGGTTGCTTGAGAGAGACCATCTTCATCCTACGCCTCCTACGGATTGATAAACCTTAGGTCATCCACTTGAGGGAAATTTTCTACTGTCCTACAAACCTCTGCACTTGGAGGCCCAACAACGTCTACAAGAAGAAGGTTGTGTAGTAGACATCATGGGTAAACAAATTACTGTTGGGCAATTGATAGAACTTCAAATAATTGTGACGATATCCAGGCAATGATCATTACATAGGCATCACGTCCAAGATTAGTAGACCGACTCCTGCCTGTATCTACTACTATTACTCCACACATCGACCGCTATCCAGCATGCATCTAGTGTATTAAGTTCATGAAAAATGGAGTAATGCAATAAGAACGATGACTTGATGTAGACAAGATCCGTTTATCTATATGGCGGTAGATATAGATCTCGTCTTTTTATCCTTAGTAGCAACGATACATATGTGTCGGTTCCCTTTCTGTCACTGGGATGAAGCACCGTAAGATCGAACCCACTACCGGGCACCTCTTCCCATTGCAAGTTAAATAGATCGAGTTGGCCAGACAAAATCCAAATATCGCAGAAGAAGTATGATGCTACAAGAGATCATGCATAAAAGAGATCAAAGAAACTCAAATACTTTCATGGATATAAAAACATAGATCTGATCATAAACTCAAAGTTCATCGATCCCAACAAACACACCGCAAAAGAGTTACATAATTTGGATCTCCAAGAGACCATTGTATTGAGGATCAAGAGAGAGAGATGAAGCCATCTAGCTACTAATTACGGACCCGAAGGTCTACAAAGAACTACTCACGCATCATCGGAGAGGCACCAATGGAAGTGGTGAACCCCTCCATGATGGTTTCTAGATTGGATCTGGTGATTCTGGACTCTGCGACGGATGGATGAATATTTCATCGACTCCCCTAGGGTTCTGGGATTTTTGGGGTATTTATAGAGCAAAGAGGCGGTCCGGGGGGCACACGAGGTGGGCACAACCCATCGGGGCGCACCACGGCCTCCTGGCGTGCCCTGGTGGGTTGTGCCCCCCTCGGGGCACCCCCAGGTGCAACTAGGGCCCATCTGCTTCCTTTTGGCCCATAAAAAATCATCATAAAGTTTCGTGCCATTTGGACTCCGTTTGATATTGATTTCCTGCGATGTAACAAACATGGAAAACTAGGAACTGGCATTGGGCACTATGTCAATAGGTTAGTACCAAAAAATGATATAAAATGATTATAAAACATCCAGATTGATAATAAAACAATATGGAATAAAAAAATTATAGATACGTTGGAGATGTATTAATTACATCTTGTAGTTGATTACTATATGGTTTATTTGGTGGAAGATTATACGTTCAGATCCAATATGCTATTTAATACCCCTCTGATCTTGAGCATGTTTATCGTTTGTGAGTAGTTACTTCTGTTCTTCAGGTCATGGGAGAAATCATGTTGCAAGTAATCATGTGAACTTGATATGCGTTCGATATTTTGATAGTGTGTATGTTGTGATTCCCTTAGTGGTGTCATGTGAACATCGACTACATGACACTTCACCATATTTGGGCCCAACGGAATGCATTGTGGAGTAGCAATTATATGATGGGTTGCGAGAGTGATAGAAGCTTAAACCCCTGTTTATGTGCTATTCTGTAAGGGGCCGATTGGATCCAAAAGTTTAATGCTATGGTTAGAATTTATTCTTAATACTTTTCTCGTAGTTATGGATGCTTGCGGGAGGGTTAATCATAAGTAGGAGGTTTGTTCAAGTAAGAACAACACTTAAGCACCGGTCCACCCACATATCAAATTATCAAAGTACCGAACACGAATTAATCCAACATGACGAAAGTGAAAATATGAAATTCCTGTGTACCCTCAAGAACGCTTTGCTTATCATAAGAGACCGTTTTGGCCTATCCTTTGCCTCAAAAGGATTGGGCTACCTTTCTGCACTTTCTTACTATTATCGTTACTTGCTCGTTACAAATTATCTTGTTATCAAACTACTCTATTATTTACAATTTCAGCATTTGCACACATCACCTTACTGAAAACCACTTATCATTTCCTTCTGCTCCTCGTTGGGTTCGACACTCTTACTTATAGAAAAGAGCTACAATTGATCCCCTATACTCGTGGGTCAATAAGGCTATTTTCTGGCGCCGTTGCCGGGGAGTGAAGCCCCTTTGGTAAGAGGAATTTCATAAGGAAACAATTATATAGTGTGCTGAAATTTATTGTCACCTGTTACTATGGAAAACAATCCTTTGAGGGGTTTGTTCAGGGTATCTTCACCTCGAACAGAACCACAATTAGCTACCCCTCAACCTACTGCACCTACTGAAAATATTGAATATGAAATTCCTTCGGGTATGTGACGACCCACAAGTGTAGGGGATCTATCATAGACTTTTCGATAGGTAAGAGTGTCAAACCCAACGAGGAGCTGAAGGAAATGATAAGCGGTTTTCAGCAAGGTATTTTCTGCAAGCACTGAAATTATCGGTAACAGATAGTTTTGTGATAAGGTAATTGGTAATGGGTAACAAATAGTAAAGTAAATAAGGTGCAGCAATATGGCCCAATCCATTTTGTATCAAAGGACAAGCCTGGACAAACTCTTATATAAAGTAAAGCGCTCCCGAGGACACATGGGAATTACCGTCAAGCTAGTTTTCATCACATTCATATGATTCGCCTTCGGTACTTTGATAATTTGATATGTGGGTGGACCGGTGCTTGGTTACTGCCCTAACTTGGACAATCATCCCACTTATGATTAACCCCTATTGCAAGCATCCGCAACTACAACAGAAGTATTAAGGTAAACTAACCATAGCATGAAACATATGAATCCTAATCAGCCCCTTACGAAGCAACACATAAACTAGGGTTTAAGCTTCTGTCACTCTAGCAACCCATCATCTACTTATTACTTCCCAATGCCTCCCTCTAGGCCCAAATAGTGGTCAAGTGTCATGTAGTTGATGTTCACATGACACCACTAGAGGGATGACAACATACATCTCATCAAAATTTCGAACAAATACAAAATTCACATGACTACTTATACCAAGACTTCTCCCATGTCCCCAGGAACAAACGTAACTACTCACAAAGCATATTCATGTTCATAATCATAGGGATATTAATATACATAATGGATCTGAACATATGATCTTCCACCAAGTAAACCAACTAGCATCAACTACAAGGAGTAATCAACACTACTAGCAACCCAGGTACCAATCTGAGGTTTGGATACAAGAGATGAACTAGGGTTTGAGATAGGATGGTGCTGGTGAAGATGTTGATGGAGATTGACCCCCTCCCGATGAGAGGATCGTTGGTGATGATGATGATTTCCCCCTCCCGGAGGGAAGTTTCCCAGGCAGAACAGCTCCGCCGGAGCCCTAGATTGGTTCCGCCAAGGTTCCGCCTCGTGGCGGCGGAATTTCGTCCCGTAAGCTTGCTTATGATTTTTTTCCTCGACGAAAGACTCCATATAGACAAAGATGGGCATCGGAGGGCCACCAGGGGGCCCACAAGGCAGGAGGGCGCGCCCAGGGGGGTAGGACGCGCCCCCCACCCTCGTGGACGGTGGGTGGCCCCCCTCTGGTACTTCTTTTTCCCAATATTTTTATATATTGTGAAACGTGCTCCCGTGAAGTTTCAGGACTTCTGGAGATGTGCAGAATAGGTCTCTAATATTTGCTCCTTTTCCAGCACAGAATTCCAGCTGCCGGCATCCCCCCTCTTCATGTAAACCTTGTAAAATAATAGAGAATAGGCATAAGTATTGTGACATAATGTGTAATAACATCCCAATATGCAATAAATATCGATATAAAAGCATGATGCAAAATGGACGTATCAACTCCCCCAAGCTTAGACCTCGCTTGCCCTCAAGCGAAAGCCGAAATCGAAAAATATGTCCACATGTTTAGAGAGTAATACATGTGTCGATAAAATAAAATACGGACATGAGGGCATCATGATCATTCTTAGAACAACAACATATATATATATATATATATATATATATATATATATATATATATATATTGTCATATGATCTCTTATGCTAAAGTAACAATTCATTCACATACTCAAGTATGAATCAGAAACTTCATTGAAAACTAACAAACTGTAATCTCAGTCATTGAAACAATTGCAATTTATCATAACATAGGAAAGAGTCAATATAAGAGCTTCTCAGCAAGTCCACATACTCAACCATCATTTAGTCTTTCACCATTGCTAACACTCATCCGATATTTATGGTTATGAAGTTTTAATCGGACACAGAGAAAGATAGGGGCTTATAGTTTTGCCTCCCAACCTTTTACCTCAAGGGTAATGTCAACAATAATAGTTCATGAAAACCCACATCCAATTAGCCATATATATCAGGATCTTTCCAACACATTGTGCTTGCCAAAGGATAAAATGTAAAAAGGAAAGGTGAGGATCACCATGACTCTTTGCATGAAGTATAAGACAAGAATAAAAGATAGGCCCTCCATAGGTTCTACTTTAATTTGTTCATTAGGTTTAGGTGCTTTTATGGTTGGATGCACAAAATCTTAATGCAAAAGAACGTCACTTTATATTGCCACTTGTGATATGGACCTTTATTATGCAGTCCGTCGCTTTTACTTCTTCCACATCACAAGATCGTATAAAGCTTATTTTCTCCACACTAATAAGTCATACATATTTAGAGAGCAATTCTTATTGCTTGCAACTATGACAACTTACTTGAGGGATCTTACTCAATCCATAGGTAGATATGGTGGACTCTCATGGCAAAACTGGATTTAGGGATATTTGGAAGCACAAGTAGTATCTCTACTTGGTGCAAAGAAATTGGCTAGCAAGAGAGGGAAAGGCAACCTGAACATGTTGGATGATCCATGACAATATAATTTATCTTAGATGTAAGAAAACATAACCCATTACGTTGTCTTCCTTGTCCAACGTCAACTCTTTAGCAAGTCATATTTTAATGAGTGCTCACAATCATAAAAGATGTCCAAGATAGTATATTTATATGTGAAAACCTCTCTTTCTTTATTACTTCCTATTAATTGCAATGATGACCAAAACTATGTTTGTCAACTCTCAACAATTTTAATTCATCACACTCTTTATATGTGAAGTCATTACTCTCCATAAGATCCATATGATCTCTTTATTTCCTTTTATTCTTATCTTTTATTCTATTCCCTCAAGATCATAGCAAAATAATCAAGCCCTTGACTCAGCACTAATCTTTATTATATATAGCTCACGGACTCGATTACATAGAAGGATCATAAAGCAAAACTAAAACTAGATCATACAAAAACTTTATTCTACTAGATCAAAATATTACCAAAAGGATCGAACTAAGAAAAACGGTAAAGATAAAAGTGACGGTGATACGATACCGGGGCACTCCCCCAAGCTTGGCAATTGCCAAGGGGAGTGCCCGTACCCGTGTGTTTATGTCTCCTTCTTCGGGGGTGGTGATGTGATATTCTTGGCGATGATGCCCCTCAGGATACGATTCTCTTATTCGAGCTTATTGACTTGCTGCTTGAGATCCATTATTTCCTTACAGAGCTTGCCCGTGACGGCTAAAGCTCCCTTCACCCAAGGATGTTGCATAGCTGCGGGAGAACAAGTACCACTCCTTTTCATATTTTCATATGAAAGAAATCTAACATTGGAAGGGATAACCGAGTTTGGAATAGCCGAGCTATGTAGTTCCCCCATAGTGAATCCCGCTCGAAAACAAGAAGTAACTTCTTCATCCTCCTCCATGGCATCTATCCTTTTCAAATCGGTCTCCATCTCTTCCTTAGTTGATGGCCCAAAGTGGACGGCATTGTTGTTTTCTCTTGGCCCCAATGTCGGATGAGACACCCGACTCTCCCCGACTGACTCTTGAGAAGACATCTTGCTCTAAATCTGCAGCAGAAACAACTCAAAACAAATACAGAGGATATTTGTGTGATATAGTGGTCAAAACCTTCGGGAGATTATATAATCATTTTTTCCGACCAAAAGAAGTATCATGCAAGAAAACGGAGTCCGAAGAGCACACATGGTGTCCACGAGGCAGGGGGCGCGCCCAGGGGGTAGGGCGCGCCCTCCACCCTCATCGAAGCCTCGTGTCCTTTCCGGTCTGCCTTTTATTTTCCTATTTTCTTAAATATTCCAAAACGAAGAAAAATTGCCATTAGAACTGTTTAGGAGTCGGTTTACTTACCGTACCACGTACCTATTCCTTTTCAGAGTCTGAAATGTTCTGGAAAGTGTCCCTTATGTATTCCTCCGGGGTTATGGTTTCAATAACATTAGTTTCAACATTTATATGATTACCTGAGATATAATGTTTGATTCTTTGACCGTTCACAACCCTCGGATTTGTGCCTTCGAAGTTCTTGATTTTTATGGCACCGGAACGGTAGACCTCCTCGATGATGTAAGGACCTTCCCATTTAAAAAGGAGTTTGCCTGCAAAAAATCTTAAACGAGAGTTGTATAACAATACATAATCACCTACATTAAACTCACATTTTTGTATCCTTTTGTCATGCCATCTTTTAACATTTTCTTTAAACAGTTTGGCATTCTCATAAGCCTAGCTTCTCCATTCATCAAGTGCGCTAATGTCAAAAAGTCTCTTCTCACTGGCAAGTTTGAAGTCATAGTTGAGCTCTTTAATAGCCCAATATGCCTTATGTTCTAATTCAAGAGGTAAGTGACATGCTTTACCATAAACCATTTTATATGGAGACATACCCATATGATTTTTGTATGCAATTCTATAAGCTCATAATGCATCATCAAGTTTCTTGGACCAATTCTTTCTAGATCTATTGACAGTATTCTGCAAAATTAATTTAAGCTCTCTATTGCTAAGTTCTACTTGACCATTAGACTGTGGGTGATAAGGAGATGCAATTATATGATTAACACCATACTTAGCAAGCATTTTACGGAAGGCACCATGAATAAAATGTTAACCGCCATCAGTCATTAAATATCTAGGGACTCCAAACCTCAAAAAATAACTTCTTTAAGCATCTTAATAGAGGTGTTATGATCAGCACTACTAGTTGGAATAGCCTCTACCCACTTAGTAACGTAATCAGCAGCAACTAAAATATGTGTATACCCATTAGAGGAAAGAAACGGTCCCATATAATCAAAGCCCCAGACATCAAATGGTTCAATAACAAGTGAATAATTCATAGGCATTTCTTGATGTCTACTAATATTACCAATTCTTTGACATTCATCACAAGACAAGACAAACTTACGGGCATCCTTGAAGAGAGTAGGCCAATAAATACCGGATTGCAATACCTTGTGTGCAGTTCTATATCTAGCGTGGTGTCCTCCATAAGCCTCGGAGTGACACTTGCGTAGGATCTGTTCCTGTTCATGCTCAGGTACACAATGTCTAATAACACCATCTACTCCTTCTTTATAAAGATGTGGTTCATCCCAGAAGTAATGTCTTAAATCATAGAAGAACTTTTTCTTTTGCTGGTATGTGAAACTAGGTGGTATAAATTTAGCAACAATGTAATTAGCATAATCAGGATACCATGGAGCAGTACGAGAAGCATTTACGACAGCTAGTTGTTCATCAGGAAAGCTATCATCAATAGGTAGTGGGTCATCAAGAACATTCTCTAACCTAGACAAGTTGTCTGCAACAGGGTTCTCAGCTCCCTTTCTATCAATAATATGGAAATCAAATTCTTGTAGCAAGAGGACCCATCTAATAAGTCTAGGCTTAGCATCTTTCTTTTCCATAAGATAT
Source organism: Triticum aestivum (assembly GCF_018294505.1). Lineage (NCBI taxonomy): Eukaryota > Viridiplantae > Streptophyta > Magnoliopsida > Poales > Poaceae > Triticum > Triticum aestivum. Next base: position 188,036,423 of record NC_057797.1, on the reverse strand, counting down.
TTAATAGCAGCATGATCAGTGTGAACAATTACTTTAGAATCAACAATATAAGGTCTGAACTTATCACAAGCAAATACAACTGCTAAAAATTCTTTTTCAGTAGTAGCATAATTTCTTTGGGCACTATCTAGAGTTTTACTAGCATATTGGATAACATTTAATTTCTTATCAACTCTTTGTCCTAGAACAACCCCTACAGCATAATCACTAGCATCACACATAATTTCAAATGGTAAATTCCAATCAGGAGGTTGAACAAGAGGTGAAGAAACCAAAGCTTTCTGAAGTATTTCAGATGCTTCTACACAGTCATCATCAAAGACAAAAGGAACATCTTTTTGTAAGAGATTAGTCAGAGGCCGAGAAATTTTAGAGAAGTCCTTAATGAACCTCCTATAAAAACCAGCATGACCATGGAAAGTTCTTATACCTTTAATGTCCTTAGGACAAGGCATCTTTTCAATAGCATCAACCTTAGCTTTATCAACTTCAATACCTCTTTCAGAAATTTTATGCCCCAAGACAATACCTTCATTAACCATAAAGTGGCACTTCTCCCAATTCAAGACAAGATTAGTTTCTTCACATCTCTGCAAAACTCGATCAAGGTTGCTTAAGCAATCATCAAAAGAAGTCCCATAAACAGAGAAATCATCCATGAATACCTCAACAATCTTTTCACAAAAGTTAGAGAATATAGCAGTCATACATCTTTGAAAGGTAGCAGGTGCATTACATAAACCAAAAGGCATACGTCTATAAGCAAAGGTACTGAAAGGGCAAGTAAAAGTTGTCTTTTCTTGATCCTCTTCTGACACAGGTATTTGAGAGAAACCAGAATAACCATCTAGAAAGCAAAAATGTGTATGTTTGGATAATCTTTCTAGCATTTTGTGGGGACCCCGACTCATAAGTCGTGATCACCGAATGCACGTGTACAGTGATCCCATAGATCAATGCTCACTGAACACACAGAAGCTGAATAACAAGAGTCTTACATCCATACATACCGTCTTACACAAATTATGACCATTATGGTCAAGTCTTACATAGATAAAGCCACAAGGGCTGAATACCAAATAAACTTAAGCAGCAGAAATCTTCGTCGATAAGTAGAACCCATGCCATCTTCCTTAACCCTACAAGCATTCTGACTAGGAAACATCCTAGTTCGCATGTTCGTCTCCAAAGAACTCTTCTTCGAACTCCTGTTCTTCCATGCCTGGCCAATTAAATAACCAGTGGCAAGCCAATGAGTACTTCGAATGTACTCGCAAGCAACCCATGTTTTGACTCAAGATACAACAATGCATGACATAGGTAAATTTTTGCAGAAAGCTAGTTTTGAGTGCAATGACATGTTCAATAACTTGTAAGACATGCATCAGGGGAATTCAAGTAACCATGAGGACAGGTTACATATATCAACATAAATAGAGTGGGCATCAACCCAACTCAATCATGTCAAGTCCTTTGACTTGACCCAAGTAGTTCTTCCCACTTATCCAAACACATACACTGGTTTGTAAACGTGTGGACGTAGCCCAAGAGTGGTTACCCAACTGTCCTTGACCATGACACGACTATTCGAATAGTTTTACACTCTGCAGAGGTTGCACACTTTACCCACAAGATCCGGGGAACTTCCGTGTCATCCACGACCCGCGGTACCTCAAGTACCCGGGAACCCGATCACTATCTTTACCTAGACGACACTAACATGGAGTCCACTCGATTGGTAGTAACCCCCGTGCCCAACATTTCACAACTTAAAATTGTGGAGCCTCGCTCCCATATTCATCACATACCACTGGCACGGGGGTACCAACGGTGTGTCCGGTGCCCCATAAAAATGTTCTTGGCCGCCCTACCTGGCACGACCCCGTCTCGAGAGAGAGCACCAACTCTCCCCCGTCACTAGTAATGCGGGCTCCAAGCTAGTATCGGCCTAGGTAATCAATAATGCCCTTTCCCATATAAGGTTAGAGTGGTTGCGCATGTAAGGTTGGAATAACGGTCGCAACTTAAACCAATCCATTTTTGAAAGTAACACACACACTTGCCTCGGTATACCACTTCATCATCAAGCGGTTACCCATCTCATTATCTCCCTCGGGCATAAGTGGAACCCGACGGGGTTTTTGAAAAGTCCTTTGAAAATACTTTGTCTCCATCACCGTGCATATTCCCATCCCTTTTTGCGTAGCAACTAATTTAGCGTCCTATCTACTCCCACCGGCATAACCCTCATAAGGAGGTAGGGTCATGCACCATGCAAGTATCAACAAGGAAGTAACGGTGGTAAACCACCCCATGTGGTCACCTCATCATCATGTCTCTGATGCAAGCAATAAAAGTGCCATATGACATGCATAAAAAGGGTTTCTTAGACATGGTCAAAGGGCTGCTTGCCTGGTTCATCAGAGTCTTGAAATCTTTTGGTCCTTCTCCAAGTACTCCTTCTACTTCGTCAACTAACGTCGGAAAAAAATCACAATAAGCAACACAACAAGGCAAGAATAAATGTGCTCTAAAAATATGAAGTTTGACTTTTCTAGGATACCTCTGGTCATATGAGGAATGACCAAAGTGATTTCATTGGAAGTGGATCAATGGATATTTTAAACATTTCGATATGATGGAATCAAGGGGTTTATGGAATTGCAAGAAGTGTACAGAAGAATTATTTTGAAAAATGAGCAAAGGCACCCATTTAACAAGGAATACTTTTAGGAGCATCTAGGAGTTGGTTTCACTGGATTTGGAGTTCAAAGGAATTTCCTAGGGATTTGTAAAGTTGGTTATATATGGAGAATTGGACCAATACTTGAAGTGGTACATAAAGCATTGGCAAAAATGTTCAAAAACTAAGTTATGAGCATATAAGTATCTAGGAATTTGAATAATTGCATTTTGATCAAGAATGGTCTCTCTGTGATTTTCTAAAGTTCATCACTGAAATTAAAAATGGGGTTTTAATAAATATTTCTGAAGAGAAAGTTTCTGGAAAAATGTGCAAATAGCACCATGTGATATACCATGAATTTATGAACTTATAGAAATTTGAATCATCAAATTTGTAGATAATAAGAATATTTCGGAGACTTTACAAATTTCTGGAAAAACAAAAGAAAAGGACAAAGGAAGGGGGTTATACCTATACTGCGCACAGAGCACAGCATAGCGCCGCAGCTCATTGGGCCGGCCCAGCTGCACGGCCACGCGGCTAAGGAGGGCCACGCCAAAGGCGGACTACCGGAGTGCGCATCTCTGCGGGGGAGACGGTTAGCCGGGATCCCGCCTCCACTTAAACGCCAGGGCCTGCCGGCTGAGTTGCTGACCCGCGGGGCCCACCCGCATGGTCGTCTCCTTCCTCCCGCGCCCGCGACAGAGGGGATCGAGGCCGCGGTTGAGCGCCGGCTGGCGCTTGCACCCGGCGGCACAGGCCACCCTCGGCCAGGCTCCAGACACCGGAGGGGTCACCGGGGAGAGGCGCGTCAGGGGGATCCCTCGGAGACGGCAGGGGATGGCCGGAGCGCATCCGGCGACGTTCGTGGCGGACGACCCCAACAGGCATTGGCAGCATCGGCACCACGAGGGACGGGATGAGGCGGAGAGGAGCGGGTAAGCTCCGTAGCCTAGCGGAGGCTCTCCTGGAGGTCGAAGGAGAGGAGAGGGACTATGGTTCTCCGGAGCAAAGTGGAGGCCGATGGCGAACATGGTGGCCATAGAGAGGGCAGGAGGGCACGAGGGGGAGTGAGGGGGTGTCTGAGAGGTGCACGGGAGAGAGGAGGTTCGAACCGAGGCATGAGAAAGAGTCAGGGTGGCTTAAATGGGTGTGGCCGTGGAGCACCATGGGCAGCGCCCACAGACTCGCTCGGGTGAGGTCGTGGAGGGGAGAGGAGAGAGGTTTAGGAGGGTGCCGGCAGCTTGCCATGTCCCAGATACCGAGGCGGCCTCGTGAGACACACTGGGGAGGCCTGAGGTGGCTGGAGGCGGTTGGCAGGGGGTGGCTACAGTGCGAGAGCGCACTGTAGCACGCTCCAAAGCGCCCAAATGGCCGGCATGGCCATTTTCTATGCAAGGTGGGCGCGGCCAAATATGTCTGGTATCTCTAGGGTGTAGTAAAGAAAGGGGGAGGGGCTTTGGATGCCCTCGGTGGCCACTGGAGTGAGGAGGGAGGTTGAGGGAGAGAGAGAAGCTGCTGTCCAGGGAGGTAAATGGCGGTGTTTCACCCCTCAATCATTGAGCAATGGCCAGGGCAAAGTTACTGGAGGTAGAAGAGGGTCAATATTAGCTGTGGTAAAAAGTTGAGGCCATGGAGATTAGTGGAAGAGGTCAAAAATGGAATTTTGATAAAGTGGCAGAAGGTGTTTGATGCTTTTTTGGGTAAGCAAATGAACTCCATTTGGCATGACACTTCATAGGGTAAAATTGCACATATGATTAGGGCTTTCCACCAATTTTGAGCTCATTTGGGCAAAGTTGCCAATGCAACTTTTGTAAACCCTAGAAATCAATAGAAATGCATTTACCAAGATATAGTCATGCAAAACCATTCCCCTTGATGCACCACTTGGTTTAGTGCCATAATTTGGGCTTTTGAGCATGACCACAAAGTTTGGGGGCATTTGGAATAATTTGGCAATGTAAAGTTGTTCAAACTTGAATCTGGACAGGGAAGGTTTTTGGGCACTTTGGTGAACCAAAATAGTTTTGATTGAGCTGAAACATTTCAAGGTCATCATATTATGCATATGTGACTTGCTAGAATTTTCCTGGATTTATTGGAAAATATTTCTTGTAGAAAATTTTCAAATACTTGAAATGGACAGAAATGGTTTTGGAGGGTTTTGCCCACGATTTTGAACATGACCATGTGTTGAAACTCTTATATATGGACAATATATGTCCATTGAGCTTCCCTAAATTTTCTTAAATATTTTTGAATCTTTAAAATAATTTTAACCTATTAAATACCATATCTGGACTTAAGAAAAAGCCATTAAATAAAATAGGAAAAATAACTTATAAAGTTATATTTTTGTGGTTTCTGGGTGTCCTATATCTAATAGGAGTCAAATATATTTTTAGAAAGATTTTTACTGCCCTTAATTAAGTACTTGCAGTGCAAATCTCAATTCAGGGGTTTTTGGAAAACTAATTTTTGAAAATACTATTTGGCCAAATTATTTTTATGTCCTATACACATGGCATGATCATTGGGCAAGGTTTTGGATCAAAGAGAAGGTGTATAAGAGTTGGAGGATTTATTTGATTTTTAGAGCACTTGCAACCAACACACAAAAATCAAATCAAGCAAAGACCTAAACACTCAAAAGTTTTTGACAAACCACATTTTATCATGATTAATTAGCTTAAGTGTTGTGGCATGAAAATCAGGGTGTGACAAACCTACCCTCCTTACAAGAATCTCGTCCCTGAGATTCCTAAACTAGGCGTGGAAAGGAATACAAAAACTGGACCTGGGGTAGTCTTCACGTCCTCATACTGCTTGTGCTTCCGAGTGGTGCTTCGTTGAACCTTGAAGTATTTGATGGTGTGGCTTCGTGTATGACGTCCTGCTTGATCCAGATTGCAATTGGGGTCTCTCGCGTAGGTCATATTGGGCTAGAGGTCGATGGCTCGGTGGTCGATGTACTTGTAGAGACCAGACTAGTTAGGAAGTTGGAAACATTTTCGGAGTGGTGTTGTGTGGAAACATGTTGTGCACAGTGGGTGACTCAGGTGGTAATTCTAGCTGGTAGCTGTCTATCCTTCGTCTTGAAGTGATCTTGGAGAGGGCCGATAAATCTTGGTGTGAGCTTCCCTTTGACATGGAAATGCTTGATTCCTTTGAGAGAAGTGGCTTGCAGATACACCTGGTCTTTGATGAGAAATTTCACTCCTTGACGATGGTGGTTGGTATAGTTCTTTCTCCTTGGCATGGCAGTCTTCAAATGTTCCTTAACCAGCTTAACGGCTCTTCTTCCATCTTCGGGTAGACAAGTAGGTTACTAAATAATGATGACAACTATCTTGTCTAAGTACTCCATGAAGACTTGTTCACGGGGTACATAAAGTAGGCTAGGGAGTGGTGGCGATCACGGTTGAGTGTTGGTCAGGGTCTACTTGACCTAGAGCCAAAGCTTATGGTCATAATCCGACCATGTTGTGGCTTGGTAGGGCTTAAGGCTTTCAAGGACTCTAGTGTGTGGGTGAACATTTATTATCTTATACTTAAGCACGATTTCTGAGATGCCAATAGTCTATCTAGTCCTTCAAATAAATAACCTTATACCACCGAAAGCATCATCTCGTATAGGCCAAATCCAATCATCACTCCTGTGATCCATATCCTCGTGACTCCCGAGAGGAGGTCTAACAAAATCATATATGTCTACAATCCCCAAACTCATATGTATGGCTACCCCTAAAAATCCATGGGTAGAGCATACAAGCTTCCAAGCAGGAATAAAACACGATAATCCCAATGCTCATCCTATTCTTCCAAGGTCCATGTTAGTGCATCTCTATCCTAAGGAAACACGTCATATGCCACTCAAAAATCTTGTTTCCTTCCTATGAATCAACTCCAACAACCCGTTAACTTCCATTAATCACTACATAATCCTTTAATTCTACAAATCCAGTGTCTATGGTGTTCCACATGATCTCCTAAAGTCCTATAATCCCCAAATACTTGAAAAGGCTATCTCTACTATAGTCAGTCCACCAATTTCCATTATCATGGTCAAGTAAACTCCAAGGTCAAGCTTATATCAACTCCGACAATTAATCCAATCTCCTAGTTTATCGCCCACTGAGAAACATGGTACCATGATCGAGATCATCAGTCTAAATCCAATTTACTCCGAACCATGTAGACATACTCAGCATCTATATTCAACTAGAACCACCTACTTAAATCCAAATCTCGTGTCCAACGAGAATTCCTACATGTTCCCCCAAGTCATTTACGTACTATCAACTATCTCCTATCAATATCCCATGGCTAAGTTAAATCCATATACTTCTAAGAATTCCAGCTTGCGATCATAATTGTCCTACTAAAATCCAGTTTACTCAAGGGTAATGGAAGTTATGCTACTCCATAACATGATCCCACCAAGTTCATCTACCAACATGAAAGCCTCATGATTTACCAAAGTCTCAGATAATACCTCGGGGTCATTGATACAAACTAATGAAGTCATTTGTCCTCTATTCCTATATCCTCAAATTGGTCTTCCTTATGGCATCGTCAGTTTCTTGTGCTATATTAGGATGATAATGTGCTCGTTCACTATGTCCACTAGTTACATAATGATCCTAGTGTTGTGCAAGGTGTACAGAGGCTTAACTGGTTCTCTTGCAATTATGTGGGTTAAGCACATGGTTAAGGACTCGAGCTGGGGTATCTTGTGAAGTCTTGAAGGGTCTAGGAATGGGTTTCTAGTCTGGAGGGTTAAATATAACTCTACGGGTTTCACTTGGTCGAGGAGACGGTAGCAAAAGTCTTCATTGCCAGTTGGTTGCCGAGGTAGAATCCTTGGTGCATCTTGTCTTGCTGATCTTTCAATTGATGAGAGAGATGAGAGGGGGAAAGTATCATAGAGGAGGGGAATGCCTAAAGGGGGTTCTATAGTGCAAGTGAAAACAAACAAGGGCTGAAAGGGCCAAACACAAACAATAAAATAAGGTAGGTGATATAGCCGCGTACTACTTGCCTAGGGCAAAAGGGCGGCTGATATTAAAACACAATCAAATATAAGCAAGTAACACACAATCATGGTTCTATTCGAACCATCGTATGGACTCGACTGCGCATAGGGGGTACACGACTCATCCTACCCTAGGGGTTCTCGGACTAAGTAGTCGTGCTTTACTTCGTGCCTCATGCAGTCTTCTGGGTTTTCCTCAGGTGTTGCTACGTCTCTTGTAGTTGTTCGATGAAACAATCCGGGTTGAGCCTGAAGATTCTTCAACAACTTCTCCCCTGTTGAAGTGATGGGGTGAAGGTGGCTTCTCGTAGCAGGCATTGACTCGGTCTTCTGTTGTCTTCTTAATCATGACGATCCCTTTTTGTCTTCTAAGGCGACGATGGTACCAAGTAGGTAATCCTTTATGCAATGACATTAACAAGGCATAGTAGAGGTCCAACATGTCGGTTACGTTGATGACATCATTGACACCAAGAGCAAGGGGATGAAGAGAACCGTTTTCCTGCTCACTATAGTGAGGCGGACCAAATGGCTAGGTTCTCATCCACCGGTGGTTGCCGATGCAACAACGATAAGGACATGGTTGCTCTATTAGCGATGTATATCATGATCTTGCATTTCCCATGCCCTAATCATCATAGGCTAAGGTCACATCATCTTGGGGGAAATTCAAAGGTGTCACCATCTTCCGAGTCTTGGTTTCCTCAATCATTGAGAAGGTATTTTCCATCTTGTCGTGGTGTTGCCAAGCTCGTGTTCAGAAGGTGTGGGTGAATGTCTAACAAGGCATCTTCCTTCTAGATTATCCACAAGGATTACAAGGAATCCACTGGTCAGGGGCATAAGGGTTCTAGCGACCAAAAGTTCTGAAGGGGAAGAGATCAATAAGGAAAGTATACCTTAGTTTTCGAAAAACTGAGAAGGGAAGAGAAGTATAGATAGTTTTGAAAACTGGTAATAGTTTTGAAAATAGTCTTAACCCTAACTAACGACCATGCTATCTAAGTCTTCCTACAGTCAGGATGGCTCTGATACCAGCTCTGTGGGGACCCCGACTCATAAGTCGTGATCACCGAATGCACGTGTACAGTGATCCCAGAGATGAATGCTCACTTAACACACAGAAGCTGAATAACAAGAGTCTTACATCCATACATACCGTCTTACACAAATTATGACCATTATGGTCAAGTCTTACATAGATAAAGCCACAAGGGCTGAATACCAAATAAACTTAAGCAGCGGAAATCTTCGTCGATAAGTAGAACCCATGCCATCTGCCTTAACCCTACAAGCATTCTGACTAGGAAACATCCTAGTTCGCATGTTCGTCTCCAAAGAACTCTTCTTCGAACTCCTGTTCTTCCATGCCTGGCCAATTAAATAACCAGTGGCAAGCCAATGAGTACTTCGAATGTACTCGCAAGCAACCCATGTTTTGGCTCAAGATACAACAATGCATGACATAGGAATTTTTTTGCAGAAAGCTAGTTTTGAGTGCAATGACATGTTCAACAACTTGTAAGACATGCATCAGAAGAATTCAAGTAACCATGAGGACATGTTACAGATATCAACATAAATAGAGTGGGTATCAACCCAACTCAATCATGTCAAGTCCTTTGACTTGACCCAAGTAGTTCTTCCCACTTATCCAAACACATACACTGGTTTGTAAACGTGTGGACGTAGCCCAAGAGCGGTTACCCAACTGTCCTTGACTGTGGACACGACTATTCGAATAGTTTTACACTCTGTAGAGGTTGCACACTTTACCCACAAGATCCGGGGAACTTCCGTGTCATCCACGACCCGCGGTACCTCAAGTACCCGGGAACCCGATCACTATCTTTACCTAGACGACACTAACATGGAGTCCACTCGATTGGTAGTAACCCCCGTGCCCAACATTTCACAACTTAAAATTGTGGAGCCTCGCTCCCATATTCATCACATACCACTGGCACGGGGTACCAACGGTGTGTCCAGTGCCCCATAAAAATGTTCTTGGCCGCCCTACCTGGCACAACCCCGTCTCGAGAGAGAGCACCAACTCCCCCCCGTCACTAGTAATGCGGGCTCCAAGCTAGTATCGGCCTAGGTAATCAATAATGCTCTTTCCCATATAAGGGTAGAGTGGTTGCGCATGTAAGGTTGGAATAACGGTCGCAACTTAAACCAATCCGTTTTTGAAAGCAACACACACAAGTACACCACTTTGTCATCAAGCGGTTACCCATCTCATTATCTCCCTCGGGCATAAGTGGCACCCGACGGGGTTTTTGAAAAGTCCTTTGAAAATACTTTGTCTCCATCACCATGCATATTCCCATCCCTTTTTGCGTAGCAACTACTTTAGCATCCTATCTACTCCCACCGGCATAATCCTCATAAGGAGGTAGGGTCATGCACCATGCAAGTATCAACAAGGAAGTAACGGTGGTAAACCACCCCATGTGGTCACCTCATCATCATGTCTCTGATGCAAGCAATAAAAGTGCCATATGACATGCATAAAAAGGGTTTCTTAGACATGGTCAAAGGGCTGCTTGCCTGGTTCATCAGAGTCTTGAAATCTTCTGGTCCTTCTCCAAGTACTCCATCTACTTCGGCAACTAACATCGGAAACAATCACAATAAGCAACACAACAAAGCAAGAATAAATGTGCTCTAAAAATATGAAGTTTGACTTTTCTAGGATACCTCTGGTCATATGAGGAATGACCAAAGTGATTTCATTGGAAGTGGATCAATGGATATTTCTAAACATTTCGATATGATGGAATCAAGGGGTTTATGGAATTGCAAGAAGTGTACAAAAGAATTATTTTGAAAAATGAGCAAAGGCACCCATTTAACAAGGAATACTTTTAGGAGCATCTAGGAGTTGGTTTCACTGGATTTGGAGTTCAAAGGAATTTCCTAGGGATTTGCAAAGTTGGTTATATATGGAGAATTGGACCAATATTTGAAGTGGTACATAAAGCATTGGCAAAAATGTTCAAAAACTAAGTTATGAGCATATAAGTATCTAGGAATTTGAATAATTGCATTTTGATCAAGAATGGGCTCTCTGTGATTTTCTAAAGTTCATCACTGAAATGAAAAATGGGGTTTTAATAAATATTTCCGAAGAGAAAGTTTCTGGAAAAATGTGCGAATAGCACCATGTGATATACCGTGAATTTATGAACTTATAGAAATTTGAATCATCAAATTTGGAGATGATAAGAATATTTGGGAGATTTTACAAATTTCTGGAAAAAAAGAAAAGGACAAAGGAAGGGGGTTATACCTATACTACGCACAGAGCACAGCATAGCGCCGCAACTCATTGGGCCGGCCCAGCTGCACGGCCATGCGGATAAGGAGGGCCACGCCAAAGGCGGAATACCAGAGTGCGCATCTCTGCGGGGGAGACGGTTAGCCGGGATCCCGCCTCCACTTAAACGCCGAGGCCCGCCAGCTGAGTCGCTGACCCGCAGGGCCCACCCGCAGGGTCGTCTCCTTCCTCTCGCGCCCGCGACAGAGGAGATCGAGTCCGCGGTTGAGCGCCGGCCGACGCTTGCACCCGGCGGCACAGGCCACCCCAGGCCAGGCTCCGGACACCGGAGGGGTCGCCGGGAAGAGGCGCGTCAAGGGGATCCCTCGAAGACGGCAGGGGATGGCCGGAGCGCATCCGGCGACGGTCATGGTGGACGGCCCCATCAGGCATTGGCGGCACCGACACCACGAGGGACGGGACGAGGCGGAGAAGAACGGGTAAGATTCGTAGCCTAGCGAAGGCTCTCCTGGAGGTCGAAGGAGAGGAGAGGGGCTATGGTTCTCCGGAGCAAAGTGGAGGCCGACGGCGAACATGGTGGTCATGGAAAGGGCAGGAGGGCACGAGGGGGAGTGAGGGGGTGTCTGAGAGGTGCACGGGAGAGAGGAGGTTCGAACCGAGGCGAGAGAAAGAGTCAGGGTGGCTTAAATGGGCGTGGCCGTGGAGCACCGTGGGCAGCGCCCACAGACGCGCTCGGGTGAGGTCGTGGAGGGGAGAGGAGAGAGGTTTAGGAGGGTGCCGGCAGCTTGCCGTGTCCCAGGCGCTGAGGCGGCTCGTGAGACACGCTGGGGAGGCCCGAGGTGGCTGGAGGCGGTTGGCAGGGGCGGCTACAGTGTGGGAGCGCACTGTAGCACGCTCCAGAGCGCCCAAATGGCCGGAATGGACATTTCCTATGCTAGGTGGGCGCGGCCAAATATGTCTGGTATCTCTAGGGTGTAGTAAAGAAAGGGGGAGGGGCTTTGGATGCCCTGGTTGGCCATTGGAGTGAGGAGGGAGGTTGCGGGAGAGAGAGAAGCTGCTGTCCAGGGAGGTAAATGGGGTTGTTTCACCCCTCAATCATTGAGCAATGGCCAGGGGAAAGTTACTGGAGGTAGAAGAGGGTCAGTATTAGCTGTGGTAAAAAGTTGAGGCCATGGAGATTAGTGGAAGAGGTTAAAAATGGAATTTTGGTAAAGTGGCAGAAGGTGTTTGATGCTTGTTTGGGTAAGCAAATGAACTCCATTTGGCATGATACTTCACAGGGTAAAATTGCACATATAATTAGGGCTTTCCACCAATTTTGAGATCATTTGGGCAAAGTTGCCAATGCAACTTTTGTAAACCCTAGAAATCAACAGAAATGCATTTACCAAGATATAGTCATTCAAAGCAATTCCCCTTGATGCACCACTTGGTTTAGTGTCATAATTTGGGCTTTTGAGCATGACCACAAAGTTTGGGGCATTTGGAATAATTTGGCAATGTAAAGTTGTTCAAACTTGAATCTGGACAGGGAAGGTTTTTGGGCACTTTGGTGAACCAAAACAGTTTTGATTGAGCTGAAACATTCCAAGGTCATCATATTATGCATATGTGACTTGCTAGAATTTTCCTGGATTTATTGGAAAATATTTCTTGTAGAAAATTTTCAAATACTTGAAATGGACAGAAATGGTTTTGGAGGGTTTTGCCCACTATTTTGAACATGACCATGTGTTGAAACTCTTATATATGAACAATATATGTCCATTGAGCTTCCCTAAATTTTCTCAAATATTTTTGAATCTTTAAAATAATTTTAACCTATTAAATACCATTTCTGGACTTAAGAAAAAGCCTTTAAATAAAATAGGAAAAATAACTTTTAAAATTATATTTTTGTGGTTTCTGGGTGTCCTATATCTAATAGGAGTCAAATATATTTCTAGAAAGATTTTTACTGCCCTTAATTAAGTACTTGCAGTGCAAATCTCAATTCAGGGGTTTTTGGAAACCTAATTTTTGAAAATACTATTTGGCCAAATTATTTTTATAAGAAATTATTTTATGTCCTATACACATGGCATGATCATTGGGCAAGGTTTTGGATCAAGGAGAAGGAGTATAAGAGTTGGAGGATTTATTTGATTTTTAGAGCACTTGCAACCAACACACAAAAATCAAATCAAGCAAAGACCTAAACACTCAAAAGTTTTTGACAAACCAGATTTTATCATGATTAATTAGCTTAAGTGTTGTGGCATGAAAATCAGGGTGTGACACATTTGATCAATAAAAGGTAAAGGGTAATGATCCTTTTTAGTAGCTTTATTTAATTTGTGGAAATCAATTACCATTCTATAACCTGTAAAAATTCTTTATGGGATCAATTCATCTTTATCATTAGGAACAACAGTAATACCTCTCTTCTTAGGGACACAATGGACAAGACTTACCCACTGACTATCAGCAACGGGATAAATTATACCTGCCTCCAAAAGCCTTAGTATTTCTTCTCTTACTACTTCTTTCATCTTAGGATTTAACCGTCGTTGGTGATCAACAACCGGTTTAGCATCCTTCTCCAATTTTATTTTGTGCTGGAAGAGAGTGGGACTAATGCCCTTAAGATCATCAGGAGTATATCCAATAGCAGCATGGTGCTTCTTCAGAGTTTTCAATAATTTCTTTTGTTCATGCTCTGAAAGGTTATCACTAATAATAACAGGATATATCTCTTTCTCATCAAGATAAGCATATTTAAGAGTATTAGGTAAAGGTTTAAGCTCAAACACAGGATCACCCTTAGGTGGAGGGGGATCCCCTAGGATTTTAACAGGCAAGTTGTGTTTCAAAATAGGTCCCTGTTTAAAGAATACTTCATCTATTTCCCTTCTTTCATTCATAAACATATCATTTGCATGGTCTAGCAAATATTGTTCTAAAGGACCAGTAAGAGGCACGACAATAGAAGCAAGACCAATAATTTCATCTTTACTAGGAAATTCTTCATCATGGGGTTGTCTACGAAATTTATCAAAATTAAACTCATGAGACATATCCCCTAAACCAACAGAAACAATATCCTTATTGCAGTCTATCTTAGCATTAACAGTATTCAAGAAGGGTCTACCAAATATAATGGGACAAAAGTCATCTTGTGGGGAACCAAGAACAAGAAAGTCAGCAGGGTATTTAACTTTCTCACACAACACTTCAACATCTCTAACAATCCCAACTGGTGAAATAGTATCTCTATTGGCAAGCTTAATTGTAACATCTATCTCTTCTATCTCAGCAGGTGCAATATCATGCATAATTTCTTTGTATAAGGAATGAGGTATTGCGCTTGCACTAGCACCCATTCACATAAGCCATGATAGCAATGATCTCCTATTTTAACAGAAATAACAGGCATGCCTACAACATGTCTATGTTTATTTTTAGTATCTGGTCTAGAAATTCTAGCAGATTCATTACAAAAGTAAATAACATGCCCATCAATATTATCGGCCAAGAGATATTTAACCATAGCAACACTAGGTTCAACTTTAATTTGTTCAGGGGGTTTGGGTGTTTTAATATTACTTTTGTTGACCACGGTTGATGCTTTAGCATGATCCTTTATTCTAACAGGAAAAGGTGGTTTCTCAATATAAGCAGTAGGAACAACATGATCATTCCCAGTGATAGTCTTTTCTTCAACTTTAATAGGTGCAACTACTTTTACTTCAATGGGAGGATTATATTTAAACCACTTCTCCTTAGGGAGATAAACTTGAGTAGCAAAGGATTCATATAAAGAAGCTACTATCTCAGAGTCAAGTCCATATTTAGTGCTAAATTCATGGAAAGCATCGGTATCCATAAAAGATTTAACACAATCAAACTTAGGTGTTATACCTGACTCCTTACCTTTGTCAAGTCCCAATCTTCAGAGTTGCGTTTAATTCTTTCCAATAAATCCCATTTGAATTCAATAGTCTTCATCATAAAAGATCCAGTACAAGAAGTATTGAGCATGGAGCGATTACTGAGAGAAAGCCGAGTATAAATTTTTTGAATAATCATTTCTTTTGAGAGCTCATGATTGGGGCATGAATATAACATTGACTTAAGCCTCCCCCAAGCTTGAGCGATGCTTTCTCCTTCGTGAGGCCAAAAATTATATATATAATTACGATCACGATGAACAAGATGCATAGGATAAAACTTCTGATGAAATTCCAATTTCAATCGTTGTTAGTTCCATGATCCAATATCATCACATAGCCTCAACCATGTCAATGCATATCCCTTCAAAGATAAAGTGAATACCTTCTTCTTGATAACATCCTCGGGCATACCTGCAAGCTTAAATAATCCACAAACTTCATCCACATAGATTAAGTGCAAATTGGGATGTAATGTTCCATCACCTGTGAAAGGATTAGCTAGCAGTTTCTCTATCACACCCGAAGGAATTTCAAAGTAAACATTTTCAGTAGGTTCAGTAGGTTGAGGAGCAACTCTTTGCTCTACTGGTCGGGGTGAAGATATCCCGAACAAGCCCTCAAAGGATTATGTTCCATAGTAACAAGTGACCGTAAATTTCAACACTCTATATAAACTTTTCCTTACCAAATTCCACCTACCAAAGGCGCTTCACTCCCCGACAACGGCACCAGAAAAGATTCTTGATGACCCACAAGTGTAGGGGATCTATTGTAGCCTTTTCGATAAGTAAGAGTGTCGAACCCAACTAGGAGCAGAAGGAAATGATAAGCGGCTTTCAGCAAGGTATTTTCTGCAAGCACTGAAATTATCGATAATAGATAGTTTTGTGATAAGGTAACTGGTAACGGGTAACAAGTAGTAAAAGTAAATAAGGTGCACCAATATATCCCAATCCTTTTTGTAGCAAAGGACAAGCCCGGACAAACTCTTATATAAAGTAAAACGCTCCCGAGGACACATGGGAATTACCGTCAAGCTAGTTTTCATCATGTTCATATGATTCATGTTCGGTACTTTGATAATTTGATATGTGGGAGGACCGGTGCTTGGGTACTGCCCTTACTTGGACAAGCATCCCACTTATGATTAACCCCTATTGCAAGCATCCACAACTACAACAGAAGTATTAAGGTAAACCTAACCATAGCATGAAACATAGGGATCCAAATCGGCCCCTTACGAAGCAACACATAAACTAGGGTTTAAGCTTCTGTCACTCTAGCAACCCATTGTCTACTTATTACTTCCCAATGCCTCCCTCTAGGCCCAAATAATGGTGAAGTGTCATGTAGTCGACATTCACATGACACCACTAGAGGGATGACAACATACATCTCATCAAAATATCGAACGAATACCAAATTCACATGACTACTTATAGCAAGACTTCACCCATGTCCTCAGGAACAAACGTAACTACTCACAAAGCATATTCATGTTCATAATAAGAGGGGTATTAATATGCATAATGGATCTGAACATATGATCTTCCACCAAGTAAACCAACTAGCATTAACTACAAGGAGTAATCAACAATACTAGCAACCCACAGGTACCAATCTGAGGTTTGGATACAAAGATTGGATACAAGAGATGAACTAGTGTTTGAGATGGGATGGTGCTGGTGAAGATGTTGATGGAGATTTACCCCCTCCCGATGAGAGGATCGTTGGTGATGATGATGATTTCCCCCTCCCGGAGGGAAGTTTCCCCGGCAGAACAGCTCCGCCGGAGCCCTAGATTGGTTCCGTCAAGGTTTCGCCTCATGACAGCGGAGTTTCATCCCGTAAGCTTGCTTATGATTTTTTCCTTGACGAAAGACTCCATATATCCAAAGATGGGCATCGAAGGGCCACTAGAGGGCCCACGAGGCAGGGGGCGCGCCGAGGGGGGTAGGGCGCGCCCCCATCCTCGTGGACGGTGGGTGGCCCCCCTCTTGTACTTATTTCGCCCAATATTTTTTATATATTCTGAAACATGCTCCCGTGAAGTTTCAGGACTTTTGGAGATGTGCAGAATAGGTCTCTAATATTTGCTCCTTTTCCAGCCCAGAATTCTAGCTGCCGACATCCCCCCTCTTCTTGTAAACCTTGTAAAATAATAGAGAATAGGCATAAGTATTGTGACATAATGTGTAATAACAGCCCAATATGCAATAAATATCGATATAAAAACATGATGCAAAATGGACGTATCAGTATGATAGAACAACTGCTAGCTAATCCTTATGCAGGAGATGGAACCGAACATCCTGATATGCACTTGATATATGTAGAACAAATTTGTGGATTGTTTAAGCTTGCAGGTTTACCCGGAGATGAAGTTATGAAGAAGGTTTTCCCTTTATCTTTGAAGGGAAAAGGATTGGCATGGTATAGGCTATGCGATGATATTGGATCTTGGAATTGGAATCGATTGAAATTGGAGTCCACCAAAAAAATTATCCTATGCATCTAGTTCATCGTGATCAGAATTATATATATATATATATATATATATATATATATATATATAATTTTGGCCTCGTGAAGGAGAAAGTATCTCTCTAGCTTGGGGGAGGCTTAAGTCAATGTTATATTCATGCCCCAACATTGAGCTCTCAAGAGAAATTATTAATCAGAACTTTTATGCTCGGCTTTCTCGTAATCAAACCATGCTTGATACTTCTTGTGCTGGTTCATTTATGAAGAAGACTATTGAATTCGGGTGGGATCTTTTGGAAAGAATTAACGCAACTCTGAAGATTGGGAACTCGACAAAGGTAAAGAGTCAGGTATTAAACTTAAGTATGACTGTGTTAAATCCTTTATGGATACCGATGCTTTTCAAAAGTTTAGCACTAAATATGGACTTGACTCTAAGATAGTAGCCTCCTTTTGTGGGTCATTTGCAACTCATGTTGATCTCCCTAAAGATAAGTGGTTTAAATATAACCCACCTATTAAAGAAGAAATTAAAGAACTTGTGCCAGTTAAATAAGAAACTATACTTTATAATGTTAATCCAGTTGTTCCTTCTGCTTATATTGAGAAACCACTGTTCTTTGTTAGGACAAAGGAACATGCTAAAGTTTCAACTGTGGTCAACAAAAGCTATATTAGAACACCGAAACGTAATGAACAAATTAAAGTAGAACCTAGTATTGCTATGGTTAAAGATCTCTTGGAAGAAGATATGGATGGGCATGTTATTTACTTTTGTGAAGAAGCTGCTAGAATCGCCAAACCTGATAAAAAGGAGAAACATAGACCTGTTGTTGGCATTCCCGTTATCTTAGTTAAAACAGGAGATCACTATTATCATGGTTTATGTGACATCGGTGCTAGTGTGAGTGCTATTCCTTACACCTTATATCAAGAAATTGTGAATGACATAGCACCCGCAGAGATAGAAGACATAGGTGTTACTATTAAACTTGCTAATAGAGACACTATATCACCAATTGGGATTGTTAGAGATGTTGAACTCTTGTGTGGGAAAATAAAATACCCTACTGATTTTCTTGTTCTTGATTCCCCACAGGATGACTTTTGTCCCATTATATTTGGTAGACCTTTCTTGAACATCGTTAATGCTAAGATAGATTGTGAGAAACAAACTATCGGTGTTAGTTTCGGTGATGAGTCTCATGAGTTTAATTTTTCCAAGTTTAGTAGAAAGCTTCATGAAAAATAATTGCCTAGTAAGGATGAATTAATTTGTCTTGCTTCTATTGTTGTACCACCTACTGATCCTTTAGAACAATATTTTCTAGACCATGAAAATGATTTTCATATGCATGAAAGAAATGAAATAGATAAGATTTTCTTTGAGCAACGTCCTCTACTTAAACACAATTTGCCTATTTAAACTCTAGGAGGTCCTCCTCCACCTAAAGGTGATCCTGTATTTGAATTAAAACAACTGCCAGACACTTTGAAATATGCTTATCTTGATGAGAATAAAATATATCTTGTTACTATTAGTGCTAACCTTCGAGAACATGAAGAAGAAAGATTATTGAAAGTTCTAAGGAAGCACTGAGCTGCTATTGGATATACTATTGATGATTTAAAGGGCATTAATCCCACTCTATGTCAGCACAAAATTAATATGAAACTTGATGCTAAACCCGTTGTTGATCACCAACGTCGGTTAAACCCAAAGATGAAAGAAGTGGTAAGAATGGAAATATTAAAACTTCTAGAAGCAGGTATAATCTATCCTATAGCTGATAGTAGATGGGTAAGTCATGTTCATTGTGTCCCTAAGAAAGGAGGTATAATTGTTGTTCCTAATGATAAGAATGAACTTCTTCCACAAAGAATTGTTACAGGTTATAGAATGATAACTGATTTTAGAAAATTAAACAAAGCAACTAGAAAAGATCATTACCCTCTGACTTTTATTGATCAAATGCTTGAAAGATTATCTAAGCACACACACTTTTGCTTCCTTGATGGATATTCTGTTTTTTCACAAATACCTGTTTCTCAACCTGATAAAGAAAAGACCACTTTTACTTGTCCCTTTGGAACTTATGCTTATAGACGCATGCCTTTTGGTTTATGTAATGCACCTGCTACCTTTCAAAGATGTATGACTGCTATATTCTCTGACTTTTGTGAAAAGATTGTTGAGGTTTATATAGATGAATTCTCTGTTTATGGGAAGTCTTTTGATGATTGTTTAAGCAATCTTGATCGAGTTTTGCAGAGATGTGAACAAACAAATCTTGCCTTGAATTGGGAGAAGTGTCACTTTATAGTTAATGAAGGCATTGTCTTGGGTCATAAAATTTCTGAAAGAGGTATTGAAGTGGACAAAGCTAAGGTTGATGCAATTGAGAAAATGCCATGTCCTAAAGATATAAAAGCTATTCATAGTTTCTTAGGTCATGCTGGTTTCTATAGGAGATTTATCAAAGACTTTTCTAAAATTTCTAGGCCTCCTACGAATCTTTTGCAAAAGGATATTCCTTTTGTTTTTTATGATGATTGTTGAGAAGCCTTTGAAACACTAAAGAAAGCCTTAATTTCTGCACCTATTATTCAACCACCTGATTGGAACTTGCCTTTTGAAATTATGTGTGATGCTAGTGATTATGTTGTTGGTGTTGTTCTAGGACAAAGAGTTGATAAGAAACTGAATGTTATTCATTATGCTAGTAAAACTCTAGACAGTGCTCAATGAAACTATGCAACTACTGAAAAATAATTCTTAGCAGTGGTCTTTGCTTGTGATAAATTTAGACCTTATATTGTTGATTCCAAAGTAACTGTTCATACAGACCATGCTGCTATTAAATATCTTATGGAAAATAAAGATGCTAAACCTAGACTTATTCGTTGGGTTCGCTTGTTACAAGAATTTGATTTACATATCATTGATAGAAAAGGAGCTGAGAACCCTGTAGCTGATAATTTATCTAGGCTTGGAAATGTGCTTGATGACCCACTACCTATTGATGATAGTTTTCTTGATGAGAAGTTAACTACAATAAATGTTGCTCATAGTACTCCTTGATATACTAACTATGCTAATTACATTGTTGCTAAATATTTACCACCTAGCTTTACATACCAACAAAAGGAAAAACTTCTAGGATTTAAGACACTACTTTTGGGATGACCCACATCTTTATAAAGAAGGAGTAGATGGTATTATTAGACGTTGTGTACCTGAGCATGAACAACGGCAAATCCTACGTAAATATCACTCCGAAGCTTATGGAGGGCATCATGCTGGAGATGGAACTGCTCACAAGGTATTGCAATCTGGATTTTATTGGCCTACTCTCTTCAAGGATGCCCGTAAGTTCGTCTTATCTTGTGATGAATGTCAAAGAATATGTAATATCGGTAAGCATCAAGAAATGCCTATGAATTATTCACCTGCTGTTGAACCACTTGATGTTTGGGGATTTGATTACATGGGGCCTTTTCCTTCCTTTAATGGGTATACACATATTTTGGTTGCTGTTGATTATGTTACTAAATGGGTAGAAACTATTCCAACCAGTAGTGCTGATCACAACACCTCAATGGACAATGCATAAAACATTATATCTCAGGTACGCCCATTAATGTTGAAAGTAATATTATACAAACTTTGACACCGGAAGAACACATAAAAGAGTCCTTCCGGAACACTCCAGAATCATGAAAATAAGGAGGTACGTGATACGATAAGTAAACGGACTCTGAAAAATCTGCAAAAATATTTTTATCAGTTTTGGAATATTTAGAAAATTAGGAAATAAAGAAACTATCGAGAGCGTACCCTTGGGGGCACAAGACACTAGGGCGCGCCAGGCAAGATAGAAAATCTACAGTTTACTTGTCCCCCAAGATAAAAAAATCCTTCTGGACTCCGTTTTTCTACAGTTTACTTGTCCCCCAAGATAAAAAATCTATATATACTTCCCGAACTTGTTGATCACCATATCGCGGAGAAATCCTTTGTTCTCTTTTCTTGCTGTTTTTCTGCCAGATCTCATCTACCATGGCCACCTCAGGTTCCTCCAAGGACAAGTTCTTCAAGAACGTCATCAACCCATATCTGCGGGAGGTGGTGCAGCACCCTCAGGTCATCGAGATGCATGAGGGGGTGCTTCACCTCTACGATGTGCCATGTCCCAAGGGGACGTGAACCGTGGAGGCCAGGCTTGAAGCTATGGAGCAGGATGTCTTTCGGTGCAAGGGGATGGTGGAGCGTGGACTCAACGCCAATCACCTTACGATCACGGGCCTCTCCCGTGATCTCTAGGTGGATGGCAAGCCCTTGAAGGACATCGTCTTCGCCCTCAACGAGCAAATCAACTTCCTCCAAAGCCAGATCTATGACCTCCAAAACCAAGTGTTTGAATATGAGGCGAGGTTTAAAGGTATGAGTTTGGTTGCTAGTTGCAGGACCCGCGAGACTCACTCTTCCTCTTATGATGGTGGACCACTGCCATGGAAATCTGAGGACAAGATCTCTTCTTCATCACCATCATCTTCTTCACCACCAAAAGGGAATTGAGTATCGGGTATGGGCACTCCCCTTGGCTTCCGCCAAGCTTGGGGGAGGTGCCCCGGTATCGTATCATCCACTTTCTGCCTTTACTTATTTTACTTCGATCTTTTGCTTTAGATGAATAAAAGTTTAGTTCGATCCTTTCTTTTCGAGAGTTTGCTTAGTGATCTATCCTCGTAATCATGTGCAAGTTATATAACAAAGTTTAGTTTGAGTTTTTACTTTCTTTACTTTCATGTTGCAAATAAAAGTAAAAGGGAAAAGAAATAAATAAAAGAAAGGAAATAAATGAAGAAAAGATCATATAATCTTATGGTAGGTGATGACACCACATAAGGAAAAGTATAAGAGAAAATTTTATTAGAGATTGAAAACATATCATTAGTCAATGATGTAACTCATGAAATAATTAATAAGGGAAGAGAAGATTCACATATAAATATACTATCCTAGAAATCTTTTGTGATTGTGAGCCCTCATCAAAATATTATATGCCAAAATTGTTGGCGTTGGACAAGGAAGACAACTTAATGGTTTATGTTTGTTTATATTCACATATAAGTCATATTGTCATGGATCCTTTAACATGTGGTGCTTACCCCTATCTTTGCTAGCCAAAAATTCCGCACTAAGTAGAGACACTACTTGTGCATCCAAAAACCCTTAAACCCAAATCTTACTTTCAAGTGTCCACCATACCTACCTAGGTATTAAGCAAGATCCCTCAAGTAAGTTGTCATCGGTGCACAAAGGCAATAAAAATTGCTTCTAAATGTGTGAGATCATTTAGTGTAATAGAAAATTGAGCGTTGCACGAACTTGTGATGGTGAAGAATAAAAGCGACATACTACATAATAAAGGTCGCTATCACAAGGGGCAATGCAACGTGATGTTCTTTTGCATTAAGGGGTTGAGCATACAAACAAATAAGCGCATGGCAACCTCTGCTTCCCTCTAAGAAGGGCCTATCTTTTACTTTTATGTATTTACTTTTATGCAAAGAGTCAAAGTTTTCCTTCTACTCCTTTTTATTTTCTCCTTTGGCAAGCATCATGTAGTGAGGAAAGATCTAGGCACATATGTCCAGTTGAATATAGATAGCATGATTTATTATTGTTGACATCACCCTTGAGGTGAATACGTTGGGAGGCGAAACTATAAGCCCCTATCTTTCTATGTGTTCGGTTGAAACATTTCTCTCATGTGTACGCGGTGAATGTTAGCAATCATAGAAGACTATATGATGGTTGAGTATGTGGACTTGCCTAAAGGCTCCGATACGTGACCCTTCCTAAAAAGATGATGAATTGTAGTTGCAAAGTTGACTGAGAACATAGTTTGTTGGTTTCTAATAGAATTTTTGCTGTATACTTCAATTGTGTGATGAATTGTTACTTATTCATGAGAAGTATATGATGAAAGTTCTATGATAAAAGTCTTGTGTTTAATTTTGTTGCTGTTATAAAAATGAACATGATGCTTCTATGTCCATATTTTGTTTTTATCGACACCTCTCTCTCAAAGCATGTGGACATGTTTTTCGATTTCGGTTTTCGCTTGAGGACAAGCAAGGTCTCAGCTTGGGGGAGTTGTTACGTCCATTTTGCGTCATGTTTTCTTACTGTAATTTATAATGCTTTTATACATACTAATGCTTTTTGGAGTAATTCTAATGCCTCTTCTCTCATAATATGCAAGGTATACACAAAGAGGGAGATTCCGGCAGCTGGAAATCTGGACCTGGAAAAGCTACATCAGGCCACCTATTCTGCACAAATCCAAACAAGCTGAAACTTCACGGAGTTTTTTATGGATTATTTGAGGAATATTGGAGCAAATAACTACTAGAGGGGGCCCACCAGGTGGGCACAACCCACCTGGGCGCGCCAGGGAGCCCAGGCACGCCCTGCTGGGTTGTGCTCACCCAAGCCCACCTCCGGTGCCCATCTTCTGGTATATAAGTCATTTTGACCTAGAAAAAATAAGGAGAGGACTTTCAGGACGGAGCGTCTCCGTCTCGAGGCGGAACTTGCGCAGGAGCACTTTTGCCCTTCGGCGGAGCGATTCCGCCGGGGGAACTTCCCTCTCGGAGGGGGAAATCATCGTCATCATAATCACCAACAACTCTCCCATCTTGGGGAGGGCAATCTCCATCAACATCTTCAACAGCACCATCTCCTCTCAAACCCTAGTTCATCTCTTGTGTTCAATCTTGTTACCGGAACTATAGATTGGTGCTTGTGGGTGACTAGTAGTGCTGATTACATCTTGTAGTTGATTACTATATGGTTTATTTGGTGGAAGATTATATGTCCAGATCCAATATGCTATTTAATACCCCTCTGATCTTGAGCATGTTTATCGTTTGTGAGTAGTAACATTTGGTCTTGAGGTCACGGGAGAAATCATGTTGCAAGTAATCATGTGAACTTGATATGTGTTTAATATTTTGATAGTATGTATGTTGTGATTCCCTTAGTGGTGTCATGTGAGCGTCGAAAACATGACACTTCACCATATTTGGGCCTAAGGGAATGCATTGTGGAGTAGCAATTAGATGATGGGTTGCGAGAGTGATAGAAGCTTAAATCCCAGTTTATACGCTATTCCGTGAGGGACCGATTGGATCCAAAAGTTTAATGATATGGTTAGAATTTATTCTTAATACTTTTCTTGTAGTTGCGGATGCTTGCGGGAGGGTTAATCATAAGTAGGATGTTTGTTCAAGTAAGAACAACACCTAAGCACCGGTCCACTCACATATCAAATTATCAAAGTACTGAACATGAATTAAGCCAACATGATGAAAGTGACTAGATGAAATTCCCGTGTACCCTCAAGAAGGCTTTGCTTATCATAAGAGACCATTTTGGCCTATACTTTGACTCAAAAGGATTGGGCTACCTTGCTTCACTTTTGTTACTATTATCGTTACTTGCTCGTTATAATTTATCTTGCTATCAAACTACTCTGTTACTTACAATTTCAGCATTTGCAGACATCACCTTGCTGAAAACCACTTGTCATTTCCTTCTGCTCCTTGTTGGGTCCGACACTCTTACTTATCAAAAAGAGCTACAATTGATCCCCTATACTTGTGGTTCATCAGGCCGCAACATAGGAGACATTGAGACGGTGGAGGGAATCCACTTCCCTTCCCACACTGAAATAGAAGTTCAGTCTCGGACCCATTTAACAAGCCCAATTTGTAATGCATCTCATCTCACTACAATCGCCCTCCAAGTGGCAAAAGAGGATCTGGGGACCGTGACTTGTAAGAAATCCAAGTCAAGAAGATCACGGAATCCCATTCCACCTTTAGCCTTAGGTGTGGCCAATTTCTCCCAAGCAATCCAATGGAAGGATCTTCTATCCATAGAGATCCCCCATCGGAATTTCTCCATGCTTGAGGTTAATCCTTTGCACACCTTTTTTGTCAAGAGAAAATAACTCATGCTATATGTTGGTATTGCTTGAATTACAAATTTCAGCATGGTCTCTCTATCGACGCAAGTGAACAATCTCTGTGACTAACCTTGCACCTTACCTCGAGCTCGATCCCCTATATTATCAAAAGTACCACTGTTAATTTTTTCAATAGTGGTTGGTAAACCGAGATAATGTTGTGAAAAAAATCTTTCACTTGAACACCAAGAAGTTATTCCAGACTTTGCCTAAGAGCTGCGGGTGTATTTGGACTGAAATAGATCAAACTTCTACTCGTGTTCACGCATGATCCGGATGCATCACCATAAATCTCAAGAATCTCATTGAAACCTGTAGCACTTTCCATATTTGCCTTGATGAAGATAAGGCTATCATCATCAAAAAGCAGATGATTCATCCAAGGTGTTCTGAAGCTTAATATAATACCTTTATCAATAAAATTACCATAATACTTCAAGAGCGATGGAAAACCTTCGGCACAGAGAAGAAAAATATAGGGAGCAATGGGTCACCTTTCCGAAGTCCTCTCGATGGGGTGACAAGGTTGTAGTTCTCCATTGACACGAACTGAGAATTGAACTAACGTGACACACTTCATGACCAATCTTATTAGATTGGCACTAAAACCAAGCTTCAGTAAAATGGCTTCCAGAAAAAAGCCATTCTACCATGATGTATGCCTTCATCATATCCATCTTAACTACATAGGTGAAGTTCTTCTCTTCTTGTGTCTCTTCATCATATGTACACTTTCATAAGCAACAAGTACATTATATGTGATCGGATGACCTGGTACGAAAGTACTTTGTTCCTCACTGATTATATCATCCATGCACCTTTCCGTACGGTTAGTGATTACCTTGGCAACCAACTTATATAGCACTGGACATAGAGCAATTGGGCGATATTGTGAGATACTTTGTGGGTGATGTACCTTCGAGATCAATGTGATCAAAGTGTCATTGAGACCCATTGGTAGTTCCCCTCCATTGAGAAAAGATAGCACCACATGTGTTATATCATCCTGAAGTAATTTCCAGTGGCATTGGAAGAGCCCTAGCATAAAATTGTCCACCCACTATGCCTTTGAAGGGGCCATTTGGAAGAGCGCATGATGTACCTCACATGGTTCGTACGGCTTGCATAGGAACTGGTTCATCTCTGGTGTGACCCGGGTTGGAGCATGAGATAACAACACAACAGTGCCATTGACATCTCACGACGAGTAAAAAAAGCTTGATAAGGCTATTTTTTTGGCTTTATCTTTAGATGCATTTACACAAACAGATCCGCCGGCTCTCTTAAGGCCAACAATTTATTGATACGTTTTCTTTGCCTAGCTTCTACTTGAAAATACGTCGTGTTGCGATCACCATAGCATAACCACGGAACTCGGGATCACTGCCGCATCCAGACTTCCTAGAGATGAAGTGCTTATCTTAGCTTCTAAATTGTTCTATTCTCTTCATCTGATGGGCTCAGTCGGTGTCAAAACCGGCGGATCTCGGGTAGGGGGTCCCGAACTGTGCATCTAGGCCGGATGGTAACAGGAGGCAGGGGACACGAAGTTTTACCCAGGTTCGGGCCCTCTCGATGGAGGTAAAACCCTACGTCCTGCTTGATTAATATTGATGATATGAGTATTACAAAAGTTGATCTACCACGAGATCAGAGAGGCTAAACCCTAGAAGCTAGCCTATGGTATGATTGTTGATGTGTATGTTGTCCTACGGACTAAAACCCTCCGGTTTATATAGACACCGGAGAGGGTTAGGGTTACATAAGTCGGTTACAATGGTAGGAGATCTGAACATCCGTATCTTCAAGCTTGCCTTCCACGCCAAGGAAAGTCCCTTCCGGACACGGGTCGGAGTTTTCAATCTTGTATCTTCATAGTCCAGGAGTCCAGCGGAAGGTACAGTTCGGCTATCCGAACACCCCCTAATCCAGGACTCCCTCAGTAGACCCTGAACCAGGCTTCAATGACGACGGGTCCGGCGCGCAAATTGTCTTCGGCATTGCAAGGCGGGTTCCTCCTCCAAGTACTTCATAGAAGATCTTAAACACGAAGATAGTGTCCGGTTCTGCAAAATAAGTTTCCACATACTGCCCTAGAGAGAATAATATTTACACAAATCTAATCTGCTGACGTATTCCGTGGTGCGACACACCACGGCCAAGCCTTTATTCGAGTCGTTCAATTACCCACCTCAGCGTGTTATGCGAGGTGGTTTCCTTGGCACGTCTAGTTAAAGCAGAGACCGTGTCCCCTCATTACGGGATTCTCATCAATACGGGCGTGGGTAACCCAACCGCTTCTAGGACTCCTAGATCATAGGCAAGTCCAAACGGACACGGGAAGGATGCTTGATATCCACCCTCTTTATAAAGGGGCAAAGCTTTTACTTTTCCCTCCCGTGCTCAATCGAATCCTTCCCCTACCTCAAGCTCAAATAACCAAAGCTCAGGTTAGGTGCTCCAAACCTTCAGTCATGTCCGGACCCAGCCTTCAAGGCCGATGGATGCCCTCCTCCGTCACGGAAGAAGACATCAAAAAGTTGAGGGAGGCCAGGTATCTGACCGCTGAAATGTCGCATCAGCTGCCTCCCCGGGGGCAGGCCGTCCCCTCTCCCAAACCCAACGAGAGCGTCATGTTCGTCCCCCACTTCCTCTGAGGTCTAGGTTTTGCACTGGATCCTTTCGTCAGGGGCTTGATGTTTTATTACGGGCTAGATTTCCATGAGCTAGCTCTGGACTCCTTCCTGCATATCACGACTTTTGTTGTCGTATGCGAGGCCTTCCTCCGGGTTACCCCCCCCCCCCACACTTTGGCTTATGGCTCAAGACCTTTGAAGTAAAGCCGAAGATGATCAAAGGGCAACATGCAGAGTGTGGAGGCGCCTCAATACGCAATATGACGGGAGCTCCGTGGCCCAAAGGTTCCATCCCAGACATGTCTGCATTGTGGCAACATGAGTGGTTCTACATCACGACTCCTAGAAGTGCCAAGTGGGCGGCCGCCCCCATTTTTCGCTCGGGCCCTCCACCACGACTGATGTCATGGATCAGCAGAGGACTGAGCTGGGGTCCAGCCAAGGACGTGCCTTTACTGCAAAGGCGCATTTGAGATCTCTTCAACGAAGATCTCAGTTTGGTCGCGGTAATACAAGTTATGCTGGTTCGTCAAGTCCAGCCTTGCAAACGTCGGCCCCTTCGCTTGTGGGAGTTCAATCCCGAGGGCCCGCGTGCCATTCAAAATTTTCTCGGCCTGACACACGAGGATATGTATAAGTTATTCTTCGGACCTCAAGTAGAGTGTCCGGAAATCACCGAGGACGTGGGCCTGAGTAGTAACCGCGCCGCCGAACAGGTAAGGAATCTTCCGGCAGAACATACTATCTTTCCTTTGTTACAAAGTTATTTCTGAGAGTTTGCTTTCTCGACCAGGACTGGCTAACAAAAGCGAAGTTGATTCGGTGTTCGGCCCCTCTCCCTGAGGGTTTGGAGAATCCGGTATTGGAAAAGATGCTCCAGGCCGCACCTTGCCCGGATCCCTTGAAGGAAGATATTGTGGAGGATAATGCAGGCGGATGCGGGCCCCCAACGCTGCCTATTCTAACCGTGGGAGCGAGCATCTTCGTGAAGGAAGACGACCAGAAGAGGAAAAGGACTGCGCCCGAGAATTCGGAAGCCGAAGCTTCCGAATGGGAGAATAAATCTTCCACCGGGGGCCCTACCTTGGGGGGCGCCGCTGCCGCACAAAGTCCGCGCGGGGACCAATTCTCCCGGGAGTCGTAAGTGACCCGAAAACTTTAATAGTACAGATATGCCATCCTTTTCTTCTGAGAAAATAACCACCGCATATATTTGTGCAGTTCGGGCCTTAGCCCCTCTCAAATGAGCTCGTCTTCGGGGGATCTTCTTCCAGAGATGATGGAGAGCGAGATGCCTCCTCCGGACTCCTCCGCTCCGGAAGCGGGCGACCCTGAAGTGTCGTCGCGGAGGGCCTCTCCAAGTTCGGAGAGGCCAGAAGGTGATCCTGTTGATCCCCGAGGCTCCCAGTGTCTGGCTCCCGAAGAGAGTAGACAAAAGAGTCCGGCGCCGTCTAGTGTGCGATCGGACGTTCTGAGGGAGTTGGTGGGGCGAGCGGCCATCTCAGATGATCATAGTGTGCTCATGAATATGGTGATGGAGAGGACATCGTCCGCCGAAAGCGGATTGCATGAAGCTTTTATGAGTCTACTGACAAGCTTTGAGGTACGTAAAAAGGAATGTGTAATAGTCCTGCAAATGCTAGGTGTGTCCTGTGTAGATAGTAGCCCCGGAGACTCTGGTTTTCGTCGGAAACGATGACGAATGGAGGATCATATTCCCAGGTAATAACCATACTGCCTTTATGTGCAGGAGATGGAAGCTCCGGTGGCCAGCCGGACTAGCCAGTTTGCCCGTTTAGAACGGCAGTTGGATGCGGCAGATGCCGACATCGAGCTTGTTAACAGAAGGCTTGACAAGGCGCAGGGTAAGGATCCTTGTCTGGTAAACGCCACATAGGAAGAGTATGATGCCAGTGCTTTTAACATGTTATGACTGCAGATGGAGCTGCCACTGTTGAAGCCTTGCGGGCGGAACTTGTCCGAGCCAAGGAACAAGCAAGATTGGGTAATGCGGCTGCTTTGAAGGCGGCCGAAGAGTTGCGAGCCGAGAAGGCCGCACATGGCGAGAGCCGGAAGAAGATGGCCAATATGGCCGTAGAATTAAAGGCCGCCGTAGACTGTTGCTGGGCTCTTGAAAAGGAAAACCAGGCAAAGGCATCGGACCTTGAGAAGGCTGCTGTAACGGAAAAAGACCTCCGCTCTGCTATGAGGGAAAGGAAGGA
The DNA here is from genome assembly GCF_018294505.1 of Triticum aestivum. Lineage (NCBI taxonomy): Eukaryota > Viridiplantae > Streptophyta > Magnoliopsida > Poales > Poaceae > Triticum > Triticum aestivum. The sequence continues at coordinate 188,006,103 of NC_057797.1, read as the reverse complement.
GGAGCTGCGGGAAGCCGGGGATATTGTGGCCGGGAAGTCCTTTATGCTGCAGAGGAAGTACGGAGATCCACGGTATGCCCCTCTGGATCGGCTGTGGAGTTTGGAGGATGCGTATATGGATTTGGCGGCGAGCGCTGCCGATGCGGCCAAGTACTTCCAGAGTCAGACGGGCCGTGAAATAGACCAGCTGTTTTGGAAGCAATTCCTTTCTCCCGAGCGTCCGCTTTCATTGACGGACCAATTAGCCGAATGGGCCGAACTAAATAGGTTGTACGGACTCTCCATGAGGTCTGTTCTGGATCAGCTATGGTCGGGAAGGTCAAAACCGAGCAGCTATTTCAGCTTGTTGCAGCAGGTCCTTGATGTGGTGCCGCGCATAAATGCGGTGAAGAGGTTGGCGTGCATAGAAGGCGCATGGATGGCCTTTGCCCGTGCTAAAGCATACTGGGCAGAGATGGATGCTACCACTGTTGCAGCGCAGGATTCGGCCATAGGTCGAAGGGCTGCTGAGCACTACTTTGAGGAAGTTCTTGAGGGTGCTCGTTTGATAGAGACCCAATGCTCAAAAAATATTATGTTTGAGTGACATGTAATCTCATTGTAAGCGAAATTCTTTTATAATTTTTTATGAGGCTACTTTTATACTTTTTCCTGAAAGTAATGTGATGCCTCTTGGGCGGCCGTTTATGTATACATGTGTATAACCTGAAAGATTGCAGTCGTCGGCTTCAACCCCCACGCATATAATGCGGAGGTGTTCGCAGAAACACGCATTCACACTTAACCCAACATCTTGGTCCTATTAAGGAGGTGATAGCGGAGCGAGCGAGGCAACCGGAATATAATGCTTTAACACTTTCACTTAGCCATAGGAGTTTGACAGTGGGGCTACTAGATAGCCCCTGGTGGCTCCGCACTCTCCCGATCCCGGGGTGCATATATGCCTGGCCGGAAAGCGGCCCTTCGTTAAGGCAGAGGAATTCTAACATTCCCATGGGTCATCGAGTGGTTGACCAGTCTCACGCTAGATCATGACAGTCTGTTTTCAGCTTTGTCTACTGAGGTGCTCGTCCGGATGAACCAGGGCACAATCGCAGTAGTTCCCCTGGTGCTACCTTAGCCGGTAAAGCGGAACGTAAGGCACCAAAACACAGGAGCCGGGCAAACCCAACATTTGACCAAAGACAATGATTCGGAGCTGATGCATATAGGGCCAAACTCGCGACGTCGAACACTCCCTAAGGTATTCGGTCTTTGTGGTATAAACCAGGCCTGAAGAATGGCCTTTGTAAGAAGCCCCTTGTGTCCAGGTACGTGCATTGTTCTAGCATGGCCACATGCCAAGACGTCAGCATCCTTCTCAACGGTGTATATGTATCAACAAGAGACAGTAAAAAAGGTTTACGCAGGGTCTTAATCTAAAAAGAATCCTTGGGTCGGGTCCCTGCTGCACGTCTACGCCTGTGTCTCCGTTGTGCCGTATCCTGGACGGGTGTATCACGATTATCATCTGTAAAAGAGAGGAATTTAGGTAAAAAGGTTGTCGTGCAAAAGGATAGTTTTCTAAAGAAACCATGTATAATTCAAGATAAGAAGAAATTGCCACTCGTCTGCGTGCGTTGAGCCCCTTGTACTTTTGAAAGATAGGGGTGTGACCGTTTATTCGATATGAGTAGCGGCGCCGGACTTGATTAGTTGTGTCTGAGGTCTTGACGACCTATTGGATGCTTTTGCTGGTCCGGGCGCCTTTAGTGTGCGGCTGCCAAGGCAGCCTCACTCTCTTTGGCGCGCAGAGATCGCTTGATACTTCCGTGCACTGAAATGATGCCACGTGGACCAGGCATCTTGAGTGTTAGGGAGGCGTAGTGTGGTACTGCATTAAAGCGAGTGAAAGCTTTGCGTCCAAGTAGTGCTTGATAGCCACTTTTAAATGGAGCGATGTGGAAAGTTAAATGCTCACGACGGAAGTTATCGGGGGAGCCGAATATAACTTGTAGTAGGAGGGAGCCCGTACAATGAGTCCCTGGGCCTGGCGTTACTCCTTGAAAGGTAGTATTGCTATGGCAAATTTGTGTTGGGTCTAACCCCATCCCGCGGATTGTATCCTGATATATTAGGTTTAGGCTACTGCTGCCATCCATCAAGACTCGTGTGAAGTGGTATCCGCCAATTACTGGGTCTAATACCAGGGCATCCCATCCTGCGTGCCGGATACTTGATGCATAATCGCGATGGTCGAAGGTGATCGGTTGAGACGACCAGTGGCGGGACTTCGTGGTGACAGGCACTTGGATATATTTTTCAGGGAGTGGCACATTGTTTTTTCTCTTGATCATGTGTAACACGTTTACTGTTTTGACTTCGGGTGGAAATTTCTTTTGTTCCCCCTTGTCTTGCTTGGGAGGTTCGTCCTCGTCTTCACTTGGTGTATCCTCCCCCTTGTGTATGGCGTTAAGCTTGCCGAACTGCTTGAAGACCCAACATTCTCTGTGGGTATGATTAGCAGGTTTGCTAGGGGTACTATGGATCTGACATACTTGGTCCAGAATTTTTTTGAGGCTGGACAGTACATCCCTGGTGCCTTTGGAGGGCGGCTTTTGGTTTGGCCGACGGACTTTGAATCCGGCATTTACTGTCGTGCCCTTCGTGCTGTCTTATTTATTCCGGCGTTTTTTATTATTGTTGTGCCATGATTTCCCGTTTCCATCTCTAACTTCAGATGTACTGGGGTCGCTGGTGCTGCATCTGGCTAGCCAGCTGTCCTCACCCACGCAAAAGTGGGTCATGAGGTTTGTTAATGCGGCCATCATTCTTGGCTTGTTTTGGCCGAGGTGTCTGGCGAGCCATTCATCACGGACGCTGTGCTTGAAAGCCGCTAAGGCTTCGGCGTCCAGACAGTCGACAATCTGGTTCTTTTTAGTAAGAAACCTATTCCAAAGCTTTCGGGCTGACTCTCCGGGCTGTTGAGTTATGTGACTCAGGTCGTCCGCATCCAGAGGTCGGACATAAGTCCCTTTAAAGTTTGCACGAAAGGCGTCTTCGAGCTCTTCCCAACTTCCAATGGAGCTTTCGGGGAGGCCTTTGAGCCAGTGGCGAGCTGGCCCTTTGAGTTTGAGAGGTAAGTATTTGATGGCATGGAGATCATCCCCTCGAGCCATATGTATATGAAGGATATAGTCCTCAATCCAGACCCCAGGGTCTATTGTTCTGTCGTATGCCTCTATGTTTACAGGCTTGAATCCCTCTGGAAATTCATGGTCCAGCACCTCATTGGTGAAACATAGGGGGTGTGCGGCACCGCCGTAGCTGGGTGTGCCGCGTTGTTCGGATGAATGCTGGGGCGCGCTTGCGTGGTCCATAGATGGATCTTGTTGCACCATCCTTTGGGTGCGAGCCCTCGCATGGGTCGCGTGTTGTATTGTGAGCGGCGTTGAATGCCGTTCTGTGGTGGTAGAGGGGTCGTCTATCCGACCAGGTGGCTGCTTTGATATTTGGTTGTGGGGGGTCTGAGGCCTCCTCATCGAATTCGGGTAGCAGCTTCCGCTTTGGGTAGCTCTTGGAGGGGCGATTGTCGCCGTACCTTGCTACAGTGTTGAGTATTTTGCTCCATCTGAATTGAAGCGTGTTTTGCGCGGCCTTGAGCCTCCGCTTCTGCTTTTTGAGGCTCCTTGCGGTGGCAACGAGCCTTTTACGGGCCTTTTGCTACTCCGAGTGCCCGTCCGACGTTATGTCATCCGGACCATTATCATTGATAGGATTTGTTTGTTCGGTTTGATTATCCGGATTGCCGTTGTCTGGCAGCGGTTTGCCCTGCTCCAGCGCTGGATCAGTGTGATCGCTATTTCTGTCAAGGCGGGATTCGGGCGGTGCTTGCGTCACCGCTTTGACTGCTTTTCGAGGGAACAATCCTTCGGTGCGTCCTTCCGCTCCTCGTCGTCATCTTTGGGTGCGTCCACCATGTATACGTCATATGACGAGGTGGCATTCCAGGGCTCGATAGGCGCTGGTTCTTCATCGTCTCCTTCATCGGCGTCCATACCGTCAATGTCGTCGGAGTTGGAGTCAAGCATGTCGGTTAAATCGTCGACAGTGGCTACCAAGTGGGTGGTGGGTGGGCTTTGAATTTCTTCATCGTCCGTACACCAACCTTGCTGACCGTAGTCCGGCCAGGGCTCTCCTGACAAAGAGAGAGACTTCAGTGATTTCAGGATATCACCGAAAGGCGAGTGATGAAAGACGTCCGCGGCCGTGAACTCCATGATCGGCGCCCAATTGGATTCGCTCGGCAGGGGCGCGGAGGGTTCGGAGTCCGGAGAAGAATCCGGCTCCATGGAGTCACGAGTCTTACAGAGTACAGGGCTAGTGTTCAGCTCAACCGCCGTTGGGATCGCAGCCCCCGAGGTGGCATCCAACCGCCCATCCTCGATCGGCGCGGTCGACTCCGAACTAGGGGTCGGAGCCGATGCAGGTGCGGCCTCCAGGGCACTGTTCAGCGGCAGAGCTAGACCATGCTCGTCGTGACAGTGCAGCGCGCTCGGCAGTGGTTCGAATCCGTCGAAGATCAAGTCCCTGCGGATGTCGGACGTGTAGTTTAAACTTCCGAATCTGACCTGACGGCCAGGGGCGTAGCTTTCGATCTGCTCTAGATGGCCAAGTGAACCGGCCCGCAGTGCGAAGCCACCAAAGACGAAGATCTGTCCGGGGAGGAAGGTCTCACCCTGGACTGCATCGCCATTGATGATCGTAGGAGCCATCGGGCCTGACGGCGATGGCACAGAGGAACTCTCAATGAAAGCACCAATGTCGCTGTCAAAACCGGCGGATCTCAGGTAGGGGGTCCCGAACTGTGCGTCTAGGCCGGATGGTAACAGGAGGCAGGGGACACGAAGTTTTACCCAGGTTCGGGCTCTCTCGATGGAGGTAAAACCCTACGTCCTGCTTGATTAATATTGATGATATGGGTATTACAAGAGTTGATCTACCACGAGATCAGAGAGGCTAAACCCTAGAAGCTAGCCTATGGTATGATTGTTGATGTGTATGTTGTCCTACGGACTAAAACCCTCCGGTTTATATAGACACCGGAGAGGGTTAGGGTTACATAAAGTCGGTTACAATGGTAGGAGATCTGAACATCCGTATCTTCAAGCTTGCCTTCCACGCCAAGGAAAGTCCCTTCCGGACACGGGATGGAGTCTTCAATCTTGTATCTTCATAGTCCAGGAGTCCGGCGGAAGGTACAGTTCGGCTATCCGAACACCCCCTAATCCAGGACTCCCTCAGGCTCCAACCCACTGATTTATGCCGTAACATGGCATGCTGCTTTTGTAGATTACGGACTATTCTTGGCAAGCTAACAAACTCTTGGGGACCCCCAGGGCGTAAGTTGTTGTCGTAAGGCCCCTAAGGAATCTACAATTTCCCTACAAACCTGGACTATGATTCTGGCTCCGCCAAGTATCGACTATTAACTGATCATAATCCTGGTGTGACTGCTAAACGTTTTCATAGCAAAATTATTTGGGGCTGGACGAACGATGTGAAAATGCATGGTTTCTGAATTCGGTGACAACAAGATAATGATCTGATTCCACCACACACACATGCCAAACTCGCATATGCTTGAACCTCTACCTGAATCCACATTAGCAAAAGCTCTGCCAAGCCTAGCCTTGACGTTTGCATCTCTAGATTGTCGGTTATCCCATGTATAAGTAACACCTGACCAACCAAGATCTTGGAGACCACATTCAATGGTGACTTCGTGAAAATCTCTCATCTGCCTCTCAGGACGAGCTGGTCGGCTAAAATGTTCTTCAGGGTACAAGGTTTCGTTGAAATCACCCTTGCACGGTGAGGGATGGCGTGTAGAGTTAGGAGGAAATGCCAGTTGTGGTGCTGGTCTGCTGCTCTCAGCGCTCCATAGACCCATAAAACTCCATTCATTTGTGCATGCTGATTAATCAAATACCACCGCACCAATGTGGCTAGTAATGTAATTTTTGAGTCCCACCTTCTCTTCTTTAGACCAAAACAACCTTGCGCCTCCGTTAAGGCCCTCATTGTCCACCGCAAAACTGCCCGCAAACCCAAGAGTGTGTTGCACATTTTTGACATGTTTTCCTCTAATCTTCGTCTCCATAACAAGTAGAGTGGGCCCTTCTTGCTTCACAACACTACGAAGCTCGTGAACTATCTCGGGGTTCCCAAGCCCCCTGCAGTTCTAGCTCAAGCAACTCATTGCTCCCGGCAGGGCTGGCTAGCAGCTCATGTCGAATTCTCTGAATTTGTGGGGTGTGTATTTTTTTTCTTGGGTGCTCGTTCCCCATAAGTTTCCTTTGTAACATCCTCCCCGCTCGCTTGCACAAAATTAAACTAGATAGTGGCGTTGGTTTGATCGTCTACATGTTCTGTTGTCGTAAGCGCGGGCATAATGAATTTTTCGTAACTTGTTTTGGAGGCCCTTCCTTCCTATTGTACTTGTCAGCTGTGTTCTTCTTCCTAGGTGAATTGACCTTTGGGTTGGCATGTCTAGTGGAACTAGTCTCTGGAGCTTCACTTCTACCTGATTTTGCATTGGTCTGGCTGGCCCCTGAGTTTTCTCTCTAGATAAGGCCCTCTTTATGTCCTCTAGAGCACATATACATGTCTTGATGGGGAGGTCGCCATTCTCATCTCTAGTCCCCGATGTCAGACAAAATAGATCCGAGTGACCAAGGCAGCCACACGAAAAACAAAAGTTGGGGACATGTTCATATTGTAAGGCTTACTAGTCTCAACTCTTCTGAGCCGCTTGATGTCCTGCAGGTGCACAAGGTTGTTGTAGCACTTCCGTGATAAGTAAAGTAACGAACCCATAGGGAGCGGAAAGGAAGGCACCACAAACCCCGCAACTACACTATCACTTCACGCAGTTACGTACGCATCCAAATCGGAGCTTAGATATAGTCTACTCTATAAGTGGCTAGACAAACTAGATAAAAGATATTTACTACACTATGAACAAGAAGGTAAAAACAGGAATAAAAATATACTATGTTAGTAGAGACGATGCTTGAGTAGTAAAGTGTACTCGAGTGTTCCGAAGTCATTACCAGTTACAACAAATATGACATGTGCATCAAGTGCGAAGCAAACACTCTCAACCGTATCCTCTATCCATCCTTCATATGCATAAGTGGGCGGTTCCCCGTACAAAACATGTTCTTCTCTAACGTAGACTTCATGCCACATATGCCACCAACCATAGCTTCCCCAAGTAGGTTATCACATACGGTCAATTAAGGGTTTCCCAATGCAACCAAATATGGGTTTACCTGTTACTCCCCTCATCAATTGCAAAGACTCGGAATTGAGGCTTTTACTCACACCTGAATTACCTCAACATCCGAACCTGTACAACGACAGTAGTTCCCATGGCCAATCACGTTGATAATGCGAGCAACACCTCCTCTCAACACTTGTGAAGAATACTAACTTGAACATCAACAAAGAATATTTAATAGCTTGGGAATAATCATTCCAATCATAAAAGAGTTCATATGTATCCCCGAGAACAAATACAACTACTCAAATATAAAGGAGAGGTCAAGTTACAAGTCGGCATAGAGCCGATGAAGGGAGAAGGCGCAGTGGAGATGGTGATGGAAGTGGTGGCGTGGCGATGGTGATGGCGCCAGCGAGGTGGAGCGGGCACCGACCTAAATGTCGGTTCTCATGGTGATGGAGCCTCCTCTTCTTTCCCTTGGTCTTGTCCCTTTCTCTATGGTGGTGGATCGATCAACAATGTAGATGAACTTGGATATGTTGTCGATGAATGGCGCGATGGAGGCGGCGGCTAGGGTGTGGAGGTGGTATATGAGGCACCTCCTCGTTCTTCTCCATTGGTGTGATGCATACAAGGGCTCTAGATGAGCCTTATCCTCTCCTAAACCCTCCCTTATTGTCAAAGGATCTCGTGGGAACAAATAGGAACGAAATTAGTGAAGAATCTTGTCTATCGGAGCTGTCTACACGTCATACGACCTTGTATGGTCGTATGATATGCCTTCTTATGTCGGGCTACATCACCACATCAACTTAAGATACCACCATTGGAAGGACCACCATGACAATGCACGACATAAACTTGAATGCGCTAACGTCGACTCCATTCGATGCTTGACACAGGCACATGTGATGCTAGCGGTGTTGCATGATGATAGGATGTATTGTTGTTGAGAGATTGCTAAGTTTTTGTTACCATACACGGGTCTCACTAGCTAGCATTTGTTGAGCACATTTTAGGGACAACTTTGTCGGGGCCGCCGCACTGTCTTGCAACGTTTTGTTGGCTTGCATGTGTGGATGGGTGTATGAGGCTGGCTAGCAAAATTGAGGTAACATAGCAGGAGTCAGACTCATAGGCATGCATTTTTTCAACCAAAAACACAAATCAAAACCAAAAAGTAGAAGCCCACTAAAAACAGAGAGAAAAGCCAAGATTATCCACATGGAGAAAATACCACACCATGAAGAAGCAATATAACAAAGAAAAGAAAGGATGGCAAACGAGTAGAAAAAGAAAAAGTACAAGAACACTTAGGTATATAGGTGAGGCGAAGACCAGACCCAGAACATTAGCGAAGGACAAGAAGCGTCAAGAACAAACATGACCAAAGAACAAGGGTTCCTCAAGCATCTGCAAAAAATAGGAGGAACACAATAAAAGAACAAAACCTCAAATAGACGGAGAAGCGAATGACACAACGGCAAACTCGAACAACCGGAAAAACACAAGGCACTGCGATGGATGAAGCAAAGAAGATGCCAACAAGCTGTAGTGGAGCCAGAGCAAACATGAAGGACACATGAAGAAAGCAAAAGTGTTGGGAATGCAGTAATTTCAAAAATTTCCTACGCACACGCAAGATCATGGTGATGCATATTAATGAGAGGGGAAGAGTGTTGTCTACGTACCCTCGTAGACCGTAAGCGGAAGCGTTATGACAACGCGGTTGATGTAGTTGTATGTCTTCACGATCCGACCAATCCTAGTACCGAAAGTACGGTACCTCCATGATCTGCATAGGTTCGGCTCGATGATGTCCCACGAACTCTCGATCCAGCTGAGTGTCGAGGGAGAGCTTCGTCAGCACGACGGCGTGATGACGGTGATGTTGATGCTACCAGAACAGGGCTTCATCTAAGCACCGCTACGATATGACTGAGGTGGATTGTGGTGGAGGGGGGCACCACACACGGCTGGAAACAATCAACTTGTGTGTCTATGGGGTGCCCCCTGGCCACGTATATAAAGAATGGAGGGAGGAGGAGGCCGACCCTCATAGGGCGCGCCCAAAGTGTGGAGTCTTACTAGGACTCCCTAGTTCTAGTAGGATTCCACCTCCCACATGGAATAGGAAAACGGGAAGGGAGAAGGAGAAGGAAGGAAGGGGGTTCCACCTTTCCCTAGTCCAATTCGGACCAGTCCATGGGGAAGGGGAGCGGCCACCCATGAGGCATTTCTCTCCTTTCCCGTATGGCCCATTAAGGGCCAATACGAATTCCTGTAACTCTCCGGTACTCCGAAAAATACCCGAATCACTTGCAACCTTTCCGATGTACGAATATAGCCTTCCAATATATCCATCTTTACGTCTCGACCATTTCGAGACTCCTCGTCATGTCCCCGATCTTATCCGGCACTCTGAACAAACTTCGGTCATCAAATCACATAACTCATAATACAAATTGTCACAAAACGTTAAGCGTGCAGACTCTACGGGTTCGAGAACTATGTAGACATGACCGAGACTCATCTCCAGTCAATAACCATTAGCAGATCCTAGATGCTCATATTGGTTCCTACATATTCTATGAAGATCTTTATCGGTCAAACCGCATAACAACATACGTTGTTCCCTTTGTCACCGGTATGTTACTTGCCCGAGATTCGATCGTCGGTATCCCAATACCTAGTTCAATCTCGTTACCGGCAAGTCTCTTTACTAGTTCTGTAATGCATCATCCCGCAACTAACTCATCAGTCACAATGCTTGCAAGACTTATAGTGATGTGCATTACCGAGAGGGCTCAGAGATACCTCTCTGATACACGGAGTGACAAATCCTAATCTCGGTCTATGCCAACTCAACAAACACCATCGGAGACACCTGTAGAGCATCTTTATAATCACCCAGTTATGTTGTGATGTTTGATAGCACACAAGGTGTTCCTTCAGTATTCGGGTGTTGCATAATCTCATAGTTTGAGGAACATGTATAAGTCATGAAGAAAGCAGTAGCAATGAAACTGTAACGATCATAATGCTAAGCTAACGAGTGGGTCTTGTACATCACATCATTCTCCTAATGATGTGATCCCGTTCATCAAATGACAACACATGTCTATGGTTAGGAAACATAACCATCTTTGATAAACGAACTAGTCAAGTAGAGGCATACTAGGGACACTTTGTTTTGTCTACGTATTCACACATGTACTAAGTTTCCGGTTAATACCATTCTAGCATGAATAATAAACATTTATCATGAAATAAGGAAATAAACAATAACTTTATTATTGCCTCTAGGGCATATTTCCTTCAGTCTCCCACTTGCACTAGAGTCAATAATCTAGTTCACATCGCCATGTGATTTAACACCAATAGTTCACATCACCATGTGATTAACACCCATAGTTCACATCACCATGTGACCAAGGGTTTACTAGAGTCAGTAATCTTAGTTCACATTACCATGTGATTAACACGGAAAGAGTACTAAGGTGTGATCATGTTTTGCTTGTGAGAGAAGTTTAGTCAATGGGTCTGCCAAATTCAGATCCATATGTATTTTGCAAATTTCTATGTCTACAATGCTCTGCATGGAGCTACTTTAGCTAATTGCTCCCACTTTCAATATGTATCTGGATTGTGAATTAGAGTCATCTAGATCGGTGTCAAAGCTTGCATCGACGTAACTCTTTACGACGAACTCTTTATCACCTTCATAACTGAGAAATATTTCCTTAGTCCTCTAAGGATAATTTTTGACCGTTGTCCAGTGATCCACTCCTAGATAAAATAAATTGTACTCCCTTGCCAAACTCAGGGCAGGGTATACAATAGGTCTGGTACCACTACAAAAAATACACTTCCGTGATGATACGTGTTTGTCACAGTAGGTCACGTTTTCTGTCATGCATGTACATCCATGAAAAATTTATGATAGAATGAAGATAGTCATACTCGTGCTGTCGTAGAAGTGTTCCATGACATTACCAAAATTATCATCACGGAAGTGTCCACTTCCATGAAAATAAACCGCGCGTCACAGAAGTGCTTTCGTCAAGGGTGACCGACACGTGGCATCCACCGTAACGGAACGCCGTTAAGCTATCGGGTCCGGTTTTGGATCCGATAACCCGTTAACAGCCCGGACCAATGGGGATTTTCCACGTGTAAAATTCTGATTGGCTGACGGAAACACGTGTCAGCTCCGCGTTTCCACAAGTGTCACTCATCCAATGGGCGAGATGCGCCTATGATATGTTGACACATGGACCGGCCCAAGAGTGGCCCATAAAGTTTAAATGGGCCGGCTCAAGTAAAGGCCCACAAGATTTAGCGGTCCATAATGGGCCAGCCCAGCAAAAGGCCCACGAGATTTTGCGTATCATAATGGGCCGGCCCAGCTAAAGCCCCATGAGATTTTGCGGGCCATAATGGGCCTGCCCAGCTAAAGGCCCGCGAGATTTTGCAGACCATAATGGGCCGGCCCAACTAAAGGCCCAACATTCTTAGTTAAGGCCCATACAGCTAGTGTGAAATCGACCCGTCAACGGCCTATCCTAAACTTGTCATCATCGCGGCCCATGGTCACTTCTGGCCCGTTAACAGTCCGCTAAGTGTATGGGCCAAAATATGGCCCGGTGTATTTCCGGCCTGTTAAAGGTCCTGCTTCATTTGGGCCCATTTACAGGCCATTGAAACTTTCGGCCCATAAACGACCATGAAGGATTTGGGTCCTATTCGGCCATGTCTGACATTCGGCCTGTTAGAGGCCCACTATAGATTTGGGCCACTTTCGGCCTGTTGTGATTTTTGGCCTGTTAACGTCGGACTAAATCCATGTGCCATATGTGGCCTAACGTCACATAGGGCCCATTAACGGCCCATATAAAAATGACGATAATCTAGCCCGACTGAACTTCCGACCTGTTAAAGGCCCGTGTATTAGGTCGGCGCATTTACGGCCCGTCCGAATTTTGGCCTGCGAAAGATCTGCATCATAAATGGGTCCAATCTCACTTTCGGTCTTTTAAAGGCCCATGTTTTTTATGGGCTCGAGATATTTACACCTGTAAACAGCCTATTGTTACTGAGGGCCCAAATTATGTTTAGGCCTGTTAAAGGCCCACTATGGGCACAAGCCTACCAGAAAAATATGAAATCTTATGCTGATTTAGGCCCAGATATTTTTAGTGGGCTGCATGCAAATTTTGGCCCATAATCGTTTTTAGCCCAATTGGAATGGGCCCGACGAATGTTGGCATGTTGGGCTCCTACGAAGCTTTTGGTCGAATACATTACTAAGATAAACCTACACTATACAAAAATAGCGTCGTAATTATTGCAGCCTTTGGCAGCATCATAAATGTTGTATCACAACAAAAGACCTGTTGGCATTAAGTTTACAGTCCTTGCAAATAAAAGCACCATCAGATGTATAGAAGCACAGATCATTTGACCTGAGTGCTAATGTTTCAGGCTGTAGAATCTGATGGAGCAGCACAATCTTCACCTTTTTCCGCCATTGCTCTTGGACAACGAAGCAAATGTCTGATAGTCTGGTTTCAAAACCATTCATATCTTGACGACATTTGTCAACCACTATTCTTGTTTCCAAAATGACGTCCATTAGGGATTGGACTTGTGTCTGGAGCACAGATATATCACTTTGTCTAGCAGGAAGATTTTGTTCAGTAGGCGATTTGGACGAGGTTACCTTGACAACCAACCCAGAATTACGCAGGAAGGTGCTTTTTGCACTATTAGTGGAGAGATACTGACACACTACAACAAGAGGTGACATTGTGCATGTGGTAGCCTCGTCACCTTCAGGTGGTTGTGGTTGTTCAATCATTTTTTCCATAGCTTCCTGAAAGTTTGAACTTGTAGATTAGTGTACCAGATAAGTTACTAATGAGACAAAAACAAACAAAGTAGGTTACACGTTTATACGTAACTTATTTTGGTGAACTACTGTAATACATTAGCATGTATTGTAGTGCCAACTACATAATAAAATCACTTTCGGAACATATGTCCATGTAGCATGCCTACTGTATTGTCTATTTCCTCACATTCGTTGACATCTAAGGATAAAGAGACATGGTTTAAAGTAGGATGAACATAGTATGACATCATTCATATTATGGGCAAACAGATATAAAAGAAATAGGCTATTTTATCATTGTGTGTGCACGTGAACATAACAACTAGAATACAGATCAAGACCAAAAGAATATCCTTCATCTCTTTTAAACCATGTAAGGTGAAATGATACATTAAGACAACTGTGTATAAAAGTGAACAGAGTAACTGACATTGGCTGCAAACCAAGTAGTTAAATGAACACATCACAGTACCAATCAGTTCAAAGGCAGGAGGAGTAAGGACTTACAACATCGGCTTGAACTGGTGTGCTCATGCCCTTCATCTTGCTGGTGTGGCAATCCTTGAAGATTTGCATTGCATTCGGTTCAAGTTCTTTTTGGTCCGCGCAGGCTTTCCTCTGTATTTGGAACAAGTCAATATAGATACGATAATATGGCACATAAAAAAGAAGGAAGTAGCAGCTATTTACAAGAGTCTCGCAGTGTGCAATATAGCTACGAGATCTTGTTGTCGTTTGGAGTTTCACTTTAGAACGGTTGGTCTTGTTCTTCAAACAGTTAGCCTAGAAGAAGATACACTTGTAAGGCACATACATAAATACAAGTTCAATATGTGGTCTGATCAAATACATATAGCCTACCTGATACTTTGGATCAGACCAGTCTTTAACGAGGGTTGTCCAGTCTTCATCTGTAATATATTCCACTTGAGATGTTTGGGCGATTTCATTGTTAGCCTTGCCTTCAAAGTGAGATTTTCTAAGGTGGTACCGATACTGTCGCAGAGCAGACTGAAAAAGCTGAGTGCATGCTTGTTTAGTCGCATCATCTTTCGAATCCAACTTGAACCTCATCTGTTGAAAAAAGAATGTGGGTCTTATTAGGAGGAAGCTAGAAAGTATGGGACAGAGCAATACAGTATTACTAATTGCGATGAATAACATTACTTACGGATAAATGGTCAAGGAAGGTGTTAAACTGGGTATTGTCTATCATTCCTGTACTGGATCCACGTTGGGAGGATACGTGCATGACACCTAACGGCAACGGGTGCCTCTGATACTAACTTGCCTGACTCTGTAGCATCACATGGCCTTTTTAAACCTGCCTCAAAATGGATCTCCATTCTTCCTCCTTTAGATTTTGTTAATCTGTCAATCATTATCCCTAATGTTTGTTTCCGCTTGTGTCGTGGTGCTAGTTCAACAACGAATATGGAAAGTGTTAGTGTACATCAAACTATGAGAGTACATATAAAGGATCATGCAACTACAACTTGACTTGGTCAGGTACCGTCTTGGTGTTGATGCTCATGAGGTTCATCTGATCTTGCCAAGTCCTGTTGTGTCAGCAGTGCTTCGGAAGTAGTGTTAGGTGTGAAGGCAGCTTGGGAACTGGTCAATTCCGGAGCAAACGAACGAGTAACTTGTTGAGATGCTGGTACAGTTGAAGTGGATGCTGCAGCTGGTGGAGCAGGTGATACTGTGTTTGTAGATTTAGCCGGTGGTCTTGGACCTTCTACTGAACTATAAGTACCAGCAGAATCTGGACGGCAGTTCCTTTTCTGTTTCACCCGACGAGTAACACCACTCCCTACTATATTATTTTCCTTGCTCTTTTTTGGCTTTGCCATGTCAAGCCGTACCCACAACACAAAAGAATAAAATCGCTCTTCAGAACTCATTGATGCATGATACAGACAAGCAATACTTTGATGTAAGACAACCATATGAGGATGGAATATGTAAGAAAAACAGGATGGCATGACATATTCACAGCTACGATGTGTAAACTAAGCAGAAGGATTTTCAAGAAAATAGAAGTAATGCAAGCTAGACAACATATGAAAGATGCAACCAATATTACTCTGCCAAGTTAAAAGTGTCTTGTCATAAGTGGCAATTCAAAAAATTATAAGCAGTACAATGTAGAAATCAATGCAAGATGCAACCACTATCAAACTGCCATGTTAAAAGTGTCCAATCATGAGTGACTAATGCGGGATACACAACAACAGTACTTTGATGTAAGAACATGGTATGATAGATAGATGCAGTGTATTCTAGACACAGAACGCCATGTCATATGCACATGTATAACGTATGAACTCAGCAGGTGCAATTTAATCAAAATAGAAGAAATACAGGCTAGACAACATATGCAACATGAAACCAATTATCACACTCTCAACTTAGAGCAAGCACCTGTGATGGTGGAGTACGGGAGATGAACTCATCATGTAGACTTGGGACTTCAACTTCATTAGCAGTAGCAGTGGCAAATCTAGAGAGTCTCTATTTGCGTTGGTGCGAAGGACCACCAACATACCCTAACTTACTTTTTTCCTTCCTATTTTCTGATATTGCCTTATGAAGTCAAAACCACAAGAAGATGAGTAAAATTAGCTCTGCATAACTAGTTGATGCATGATACAGACGAACACTACTTTGATGTAAGGCAATCACATGATAGGAGGATGGAATATATACAAAAAAGGCAGCGTTTCATATTCACACGTACGATAGGAGGATGGAATATGTATGAAAAAACAGTAAGCGGAAGGCATTTCAACAAAATTAGAAGAAATGAAAGCTAGGCACCATATGAACATGCAACCAATATCACTCTATCAGGTAAAAATTGTCTCGTCGTAAGTGCCATTTCAAGAAATTAGAAGAAGTACAAGCTAGAAGACAATGCAAGATGCAACCTACATCACAGTCCCAAGTTAAATGTATCTTATGGGTAAGTGATCGTTGCAGGTATAAGTTGTAAGCTACACATATGCAATTCAACATAATCAAAAGCAATACAAACTAGACATCATATGGAAAACACAACCACATATAACAGTTCCAAGTTAGAGCAAGCACCTGTGATGGTGGAGTAGGGGAGATGTGCTCATCATGTACATGTATGTTCTAGAAACAGGAACACATGTCATATTCACAGGCATTATGTGTAAAGTAAGCAGATGCAATTCGACAAAGTTAGAAGCAATACAAGCTAGACATCATACGCAACATGCAACCACATATGATAGTGCCAAGTTAGGGCAAGCACCTATGATGGTGGAGTAGGGGAGATGTGCTCATCATGTACACGTATGTTCTAGAAACAGGAACACGTGTCATATTCACATGCATTATGTGTAAAGTAAGCAGATGCAATTCAACAAAGTTAGAAGCAATACAAGCTAGACATCATACACAACATGCAACCACATATAATAGTGCCAAGTTAGAGCAAGAGCACCTGTGATGGTGGAGTAGGGGAGATGTGCTCATCATGTACACGTATGTTCTAGAAACAGGAACACGTGTCATATTCACATGCATTATGCGTAAAGTAAGCAGATGCAATTCAACAAAGTTAGAAGCAATACAAGCTAGACATCATACGCAACATGCAACCACATACAATAGTGCCAAGTTAGAGCAAGCACCTGTGCTGGTGGAGTAGGGGAGATGTGCTCATCATCTACATAGCTACGTTGACTGTCTAGCCTTGCGTTGTCTTGCGAATCTTGTTGGGAGGATAGCAGAGTAGAATCTGTAGAGAACCTCCGTTTCAGTTGCTCGGAAGGACCACCATCATCCAATGCCTTGCCAATTTCCTTCAGCTTTATTGATTTTGCATTGTGAGGTCAAACCGACAAGAAAAAGGAATATAATTCGCTCTTCAGAACTCATTCATGCATGATACTGACGAACACTACTCTGATGAAAGGCAAAGTCATGATACGAGGATGTACGAAAAAATGGACGGCTTGACATATTCACAGCTATGATGTAGTAACTAAGCAGAAGGCACTTCAACAAATTAGAAGCACTGCAAAATAGACACCATATGAAAGGTGCAATCAATATCACTTTGCCAACTTAAAGGTGTTCCATCATAAGTGACTGATGCAGGATACACAAGAAGAGTAATTTCATGTAAGAACATGGTGTGATAGACAGATATAGTATGTACCAAAAATAGGAAAGCGTGTCATATTCACACGTATCATTTGTAAGATAAGCAGATGCAACTTACACTAATTAGGAGCAATACAAGCTATACACCATATGCAACATGCAACCAGATATCACACTGCCAAGTTAGAGCAAGCACCTTGGATGGTGGAGTAGGGGAGCGGAGACTTGGACTTTGTAATGCACTATCAGTACAAGGAGAATCGGTACAGATGCTCCATTTACATTGCTGCAGAGGACCACCATCATCGCCTTCCTTACTCTTTTCCTTCCTCTTTCTTGATATTGCCTTGTCAAGTCAAACCCATAAGAAAAAGGAATAAAATTTGCTCTTCAGAACTCATTGATGCATGATATTGACGAACACTACTCTGGTGAAAGGCAAAGTCATGATACGAGGATGGAATATGTACGAAAAATGGACGGCTTGACATATTCACACCTATGATGTGGTAACTAAGCAGAAGGCACTTCAACAAATTAGAAGCACTGCAAACTAGACACCATATGAAAGGTGCAATCAATATCACTCTGCCAAGTTAAAACTGTCTCGTCATAGGTGGCGTTCATCAAACTAGAAGCTATACATGCTAGAAATCATATTCAAGATGCAAACCAACATCACACTGCCAACTTAAAGGTGTTCCATCATAAGTGATTGATGCAGGATACACAAGAAGAGTAGTTTCATGTAAGAACATGATGTGATAGATAGATATAGTATGTACCAGAAAGAGGAAAGCGTGTCATATTCACACGTATCATGTGTAAGCTAAGCAGATGCAGTTTACACTAATTAGGAGCAATACAAGCTAGACACCATATGCAACATGCAACCAGATATCACACTGCCAAGTTAGAGCAAGCACCTTGGATGGTGGAGTAGGGGAGCGGAGACTTGGACCTTGTAATGCACTATCAGTACAAGGAGAATCGGTACATATGCTCCATTTACGTTGCTGCAAAGGACCGCCATCATCGCCTTCCTTACTCTTTTCCTTCATCTTTCTTGATTTTGCCTTGTCAAGTCAAACCCACAAGAAAAAGGAATAAAAT
Source organism: Triticum aestivum (assembly GCF_018294505.1). NCBI lineage: Eukaryota > Viridiplantae > Streptophyta > Magnoliopsida > Poales > Poaceae > Triticum > Triticum aestivum. Next base: position 187,987,690 of record NC_057797.1, on the reverse strand, counting down.
TTTCTCTTCAGAACTCATTGATGCATGATACTGACGAACACTACTTTCATGTAAGGGAGCCGCATGATAGGCGGATGGAATATGTATGAAAAACAGGACGGCATGACATATTGACATGTATGATGTATAAAGTGTAAACTAAGCACAAGGTGCTTGAACTTGTTAGAATCAATGCAAGCTAGAAACCATATGAAATATGAAACCAATATCACTTTGCCAAATTAAAAGTGTCAGCGTCCTGGGAACGGGGGTCCCCAGACTTGCCTGCCTGCGGCCCGCAGCGTGACTGAGCCGGCAGGCCGTACGACCCATATTCACCAACAAAGCACCCAAGACCCTCGCGAGGGGCCAAGCCTCACGAGGGGGATGACGCAAGACCTCCTCTAGAGTGGCCTAGCTAGGCAGGCTCACGAGGAGCAGAGATATCAAGGCGAGGCGAACCTTGTGAGGCTCTCGTGACATAAGCCATGACGATCGACACCAGGTGGGTGCCAGCGTGCACAGCGTCCTTGTTTCCTCTTTGGTGCAAAGTGGGGCAAGCGCAGCTAGGGAGTACCGAGGCCTCAGGCAAAGGTTGCTATTTCGGTGCAACAAGACCAAGACCATGGACTGCAAGATGGAGGTCACCGTGGAGCCCAAAACAGCGTCACCACCAAAACTTTGTGCAGGCGAAGACTACTTTTGTCAGGATAGCTTGTACTAGCTGTCCCCCTTCAAATTGGCCCGCCATTGTTGGCTCCCTTCCCGCTCGATATTTGGGAAGAGGACCAGGGCCTATATAAGTAGGCTAGCCACCATAGTAGGGATATCTGATCTTAGCTTGATCCAACCCGATTGAGAGCCTACTCACAAGAACACCTCAACCTCGGGAGGCTGTTCTTCCCTTGTATTGTTCATCATCAGCCCAAGAGGCAATCCACCACCACCACACTGGAGTAGGGTATTACACCACAACGGTGGCCCGAACCAGTATAAACCTCGTGTCCTTCCGTGTTGTGAGTTTGTCGAGTTCGTCTGCAAGATCTTAGCAAGCTAGAGCGTAGATCGGTTGGAGAGAAAGACTTCGCGCGCACCCCAGTGTTCGAACCTTAATGGTTTGCCGGAACCCCAACCCCGACATTTGGCGCGCCAGGTAGGGGTGTGCTGTGGCTTTTCTCCATCAACTAGCGCCCCCGCACCGTGCTCCCATGGCAGGTGCCCCGCCACCGACCTCCTCAGCCGACGCCAGCAGCAGGGAGTCTGGGTACCGAGCCCTGGCCCCCGCTCTACGGCGAGTGTTGTGGCCGGTCAAGTTTTGGCCGGAGATGCCGCCGCGTTACGACGGCGCGGCAGACTCAGCGCTATTCCTGCTAGCGTACGAGGAGGCCGTCCTCGAAGCCGGAGGTGACGATAAGATCATGGCAAACTTGTTCCCCCTGGCCCTCGCCGGCGAGCCGCGCGCTTGGCTGCTCGGCCTCTCGGGATCCACGGTGACGTCCTGGGGGGAACTCCGCGACCTCTTCACGGCGCGCTACGCGGCGCCGGCACACCATGCAGTCACGGCACTACTAAACGGCTCCCAAGCACCTCCTTCAGGTCGCCACGTCAAGCCTTTCTTCCATCAGATTGGGGCCGCCTGCAAGCGCCAGGGGGCTCCGCCGGGTTGGGCCGTGCCAGAAGCCGACCTCATCTTCGACTCAGAGGACCACCCCAGCTCCACCGCCAGCTCAGGGATGCTCCTGATGCTCTGCATGCCCACCATCTGCAATGTGGCCATCACCAAAACCCTCATCGACGGCGGCGCCGGTCTCAACCTGCTCTTCGTGGAAGCTTTCAGCCTTCTTCATGTACCGGTCGAACAGCTCGGCCTCAGCAAGCCCTTCACAGGGGTGGGCGGTGGAGCTGCTCACCCTTTGGGACAGATCCGCCTCCCAATCACCTTTGGCACGCGGGATAACTATCGCACCGAGCTGGTGGACTTTGACATCGCCCGCATCGGTCTCCCGTACAATGCCATCCTCGGGTACCCGACCCTCGCTCAGTTCGTGGCGGCAACTCACCCGGCTAACAACCTCATGAAGATGCCAGGGAGCAAGGGCTCCCTCACCATCCAAGGGGATTCTAAGGAGGCCGTGATGGCACTCAGGCTCACCTTCAAGACCGCGGCAGCAGCGCAGCCGGCCAGCGCCGGTTTGCTGGAGGCCAAGGAGGCCGCACCCACCAAGAAAAAGCAGTTGTTCACCCAAGACAAGGCGGAGACCAAGTAGGTGCCGGTCAACGAGGATGGGTCTTCAGGGGCCACCTTCACCATAGGAACCGGCCTTAACCCGGGGCAAGAAGAAGCTTTGGTGAGGTTTTTGCGTGCGAACAAGGAGATATTCGCATGGGAGCCCGATCAACTGGTAGGGGTCCCGAGAGAGGTAATCCAGCATCATCTAAAGGTGTGCACCAACGTACGCCTCGTGAAGCAGCGAGCAAGACGGCAGTCCACTGAGAAGTAGGCCTTCATCGTCCAAGAGACACGCAAGCTGGAGGCGGCAGGTACAATTCGGGAAGTTCGATACCCTGAATGGCTGGCGAACCCCGTTGTAGTGCCGAAGAAAGGCGGGAAGGAACGGATGTGCGTCGACTTCACCAACCTAAACAAAGCCTGCCCCCAAGACCCGTTCCCCCTTCCGCGCATCGATCAAATCGTTGACTCCACCGCCGAGTGCCATTTGCTGTGCTTCTTGGATGCGTTCTCTGGATACCATCAGATCAAGATGGCGGTGGAGGATGTGGAGAAGACGGCCTTCTTGACACCATGTGGGGTGTACTGCTACACCTGCATGCCTTTCGGCCTTCGCAACACGGGCGCAACCTTTCAGTGGCTGATGCACATCGCCCTGGGGCGGCAGCTCGGCAGGAACACAGAGGCCTACATTGATGACATAGTGGTCAAATCTCACGAGGCAAGGACGTTGATTCAAGACTTGGAGGAGACCTTCGAGAGCTTGCGCCAAGTGAACATGAGGCTTAACCTAGAAAAGTGTGTGTTTGGCATCCCATTTGGCAAGTTGCTAGGGTTTCTCGTATCCCACAGAGGGATCGAGGCAAACCCGGAAAAGATCAAGGCCATCCAAGACATGAGCCAACCACAGACCCTCAAGGAGATGCAAAAGCTGGCAGGACGGGTGACCGTGTTAGGGCGTTTCATCTCTAAGCTAGGCGAGCGCGCCTTGCCCTTCTTTAAGTTCATGAAGAAGAAAGGCCCCTTCGAGTGGACCCCAGAGGCTGACCAGGCCTTCCGAGACCTCAAGAAATACCTCGCCAGCCCCCCGGTGATGGTGGCACCGTGGCCACTCGAGCCTCTCTTGCTCTACCTTGCCGCCACCCCGTACTCAGCCAGCGCGGCGCTGGTGGTGGTTCGGGAGGAGCGTCAAGACAAGGGTAGAGCTAACGCAGCATCGGTCCAGAGAAATGCAGCAAAGCCATCAGCGGCGGAGGACCTAGCTCAGCAGAGCAACATCCCGGAAGCTCCTAAGGGCGGTCAGGTCTCAGGAGACCCATCACCTCAGGATATGCCGCAATCTACGCGGGACCCGAGCCTCGGCAGTACACCGGCCCTCGTCGAGCACCCCGTGTACTTTGTCAGCACTGTACTGCGGGATGTGAGGGTGCGCTACCCCATGCCGCAGAAGCTCCTGCTCGCACTTTTGATGGCCTCGCGCAAGCTGCGGCACTACTTCCAGGGGCACCCCATCAAGGTCGTCTCGTCTTACCCGTTGGAGAGGATACTTAGGAGCCCAAACTCAGCCGGAAGGGTCGCTGAATGGAACATCGAGTTGCAAGCATTTCAGCTGGAGTTTAGCACCACCAGGGTCATCAAGGGAGCCGCGCTCGCCGATTTTGTGGCAGAATGGACAGATGCCCCGGCTCTTGAGGAAGGAGGAGACTGGTCCACCTCCCCAGGAAGCAAGGCGCCAGACGGCTGGGTCATGTATTTTGATGGTGCCTTTGCGCACCAGGGCGCGGGGGCTGGAGCAGTGCTCATCTCGCCCACTCGGGACAAGCTTTGCTACGTCGTGCAACTCTGCTTCTAGCACGGCGAGAAGGTCTCCAACAATATCACAGAATACAAGGGCCTCATAGCCGTCCTGAAGGATGCGGTGGCTATGGGGGTGAGGCGCCTTACCGTCAAGGGCGATTCGCAGCTCCTCGTCAACTTCTCCAAAAAAGTGTACAAGCCAAAGGACGAGCACATGGAGGGCTACCTTGCCGAGGTGCGCAAAATGGAAAAACAATTCGCAGGCTTGGAGCTGCAGCACGTGCCCCGGGGCACTAACAAGGAAGTCGACGACACCGCCAAGAGGGCATCCAAGCGGCAACCGCAAGAGCCCGGCGTCTTTGAAGAGCGGCTCTTCAAGCCGTCGGCTATGCCGTCTCTTTCAAGCACGACTCAGCCTCGGGAGGAGCTCCCTCAACCCCGGCCCCGGGAGCCCCAGATTGCGGCCCAACCTTAGGAGCTCGGCTGCTCTTGGCGCTCGAGCCTTAGGAGGAGTGCTGGACCAAGGAGTTTAGGGAGTACCTGATGCACGGGACATTGCCGGAGAAAGAAGAGGACGCGGAGCGCGTGTTCCGACAGGCCACATCATACTGCATTCAAGACGGCGAGTTGTATAGGAAACGACCGAACAACGTCACGCTGTGCTGCATCTCCAGTGATCAAGGGAGAGAGCTACTGACTGATATACACTGTGGGGACTGTGGGCATCACTCGTCATCATGAACCCTCGTCGGCAAGGCCTTCCGCAGTGGATTCTATTGGCCTATAGTGCTCAACGATGCAACTGAGCTGGTGAAGTCCTGCGAAGCTTGCCAATTCCACGCCAAGCAAATCCATCAGCTTGCTTAGGGCCTCCAAACCATCTCGCTCATGTGGTCGTTCGCGGTCTGGGGGCTGGACATCCTAGGCCCGTTTCCACGAGCGCCAGGGGGCTACCGCTATCTCTACATCGCCATCGATAAGTTCACCAAGTGGGCAGAGGTGGAAGCCGTCCGAACCATTCCAGCCGGCTCTGCTGTCAAGTTCATCAAGGGCCTCGTGAGCCGCTTCGGGGTCCCCAACCGCATTATCACAGATAACGGCTCGTTGTTTACTAGTAACCTCTTTAAAACCTAGTGTGCTAACCTTGGAATGCAGATCTGCTACGCTTCGGTAGCCCACCCCAGGAGCAATGGTCAGGCCGAGCGCGCCAATGCTGAGGTCCTGAGGGGCCTCAAGACCAGGAGCTTCAAGAAGAAGTTGGAGGCCTGCGGCAGGGGCTGGCACGACGAGCTCCAGTCCGTGCCGTGGTCCATTTGCACCATTGCTACCAAGCCAACGGGCGAGACTCCGTTCTTCCTCGTCTACGGAGCTGAAGTAGTCCTCCCTCACAAGGTCAAGCATCGCTCTGCACAGGTCCTGGCGTTCAACGAAACGCAGCAGGATGCCATGCGGGGGATGGATCTCATGCTGGGGGAGGAACGGCGTCGCGAAGCTGCATTAAAGGCGGCAAGGTGCCAGCAAGCGCCGCGGCGCTACCACTGCCACAACATTCGCTCCAGGACGCTCGAGACGGGTGACCTGGCCCTAAGGTGGGTCCTCTCTAGCGAAGGCTTGCACAAGCTCTCGCCAATGTGGGAGGGCCCGTTCAGGGTCGTCCACATCACCAAGCCTGGGCCTCGTGCTTGGAGACGCAAGAGGGGACACCTATCCAAAACGCCTGGAACATCCAACACCTCCGGAAGTTCTACCCATGAAGCAAGGTCCAGTGCCTGAGAAGCAAGGCCCAATGCCTGAGAAGCAAGGCCCAGTGCCTGAGAACCAAGGCCTAGAGCCTGTGAAGCAAGGCCCGGTGCCTGTGAAGAATCACCGCCCGTGACACTCTCACGTAATAATGAGTTGGGGTTGTACATGCCCCGGAGTCTCAGGAGTGCCGGCCTCAGGCCCTGGGGCTCCCTCCCATGCCTAGTGGACAGCACTTAGCTCCGCACTGGTGAGAAGACTTGAAGACTAGACTAGGTGCCGGACGCGGCTTTTCATTTGTTTTCCGTAGTTGACTTGCTTTTCCTTAATCGAGTTCGCCTTTGGAGTTCCTTGCTGATTTGGTTCCTTCGCCTTTTACTACGTTTTTCGACTCTGGTTTACCCGTGATCTCTCTCTCTCTCTCGCATACCTCACGAGGGGGCTAGGCAGGTGCCCTTGCGAGCTTTTCCTTCTCTCTGCCTTATCGTGAGTCACCCTCGTTCGAGCCTGGAAGCTGGCGCAACTCTCCTAAATCTGTGCCCCTCGAGTACCGCGATGCAAAGCGCCAAGTCAAGGTTCGGGTGAGGGGCAAAATCCTCTAGCGCACCCTCTAACAAACTCTTGCAGTTCCTGAGCAAAAGCAGATATCTCGTGAGGGAAGGAGCATCCCAAACACGCCAGGTTAGGTTATCTCTGCGCAAAATAACAGCATAGCATGGGAATAACATGCACATTGCATTAACCAAGAACCATAGTTCGATACACGCCCCTCTGGGCCCATACTGGTTTCATTTTCTAGTGCAGGAAAAGAAAGGGAAAAACCAAACAAAGCGGCGTTTCAGCAATCCGCGGGGCAGGCCCTTAGCGGCGCCCAAGCCTAGCCAGACCCCTCCTCGCGCTTCATGGAGGCGCGGTGACGAGATGACCCGCTGCCTCCTTCGAAGCGAGCGCGGCGGCTAATCGTAGCCACTGCTGCTGGAGCTGTCTCAAGAGGGAGAGCCGCCGTAGCTGGAGGAGATGCGGTCGCCGCTGAGGGCAGGCTCGCCCTCACCATAGTCACGACCGTCACCAAGGCCAAGCACCTCCTCAGTGTCGTTCGTCTCAGGGCAGCACCCGGCGCGGCGGCCATCTTCCTCGAACACTCGCACGTAGAGGGTCGACCCGCCGTCATACTTGAAGTGGAGCGTGCACCGCCTACCCAGGCCACGCGTGCGGGCGAACGTCTGCCAGCCACGGGCCAGGGCTATGTTGCCCGCGGCAGAAGTCTCGGCCGCGACCGCGCTTGGGCACCGGGGAACCAGGGCCCTCGCGAGGGGCCTTTCCCTTCTCGGTGACAAAGAACTTCCTTTGAGGCGCCATCGGAGGCGCTGCAAGCAATGGAGCAAGAAGGAGGGAGTAAGCAAGGAAGAGATGGGCAACGGGGGCTTCGCCCCCTCCCTATTTATAGCAAGAGAAGGCCAATCGGTGTCTCCCACGATCGCAGGTAATGATGGCTTCCCTTGCATGTCGCAGGGACTTGTCAAGTCGTGCAGTCCCCAAGACAACGTGGGGACGCAGAGACGCCCACGTCCAATCAACCACCACGCGTCAACCGAGGCTGCATTCTTTTGGGGCCCGCGGCGCTTCGAGCTTGACCCTTGGCATCGCCGTGAAGCCAAGCCCGCACGCACCTTGGGCCCAGGGGCTACTGTCGGCGTCCTGGGAACGGGGGTCCCCAGACTTGCCTGCCTGCAGCCCGCGGCGTGGCTGAGCCGGCAGGCCGTACGGCCCTTCTTCACCAACAAAGCACCCAAAACCCTCGCGAGGGGCCAAGCCTCGCGTGGGGAACGACGCAAGACCTCCTCTGGAGTGGCCTAGCTAGGCAGGCTCACAAGGAGCGGAGATATCAAGGCGAGGCGAACCTCATGAGGCTCTCGTGACGTAAGTCGTGGCGATTGACACCAGGCGGGTGCCAGCGCGCACAGCGTCCTTGTTTCCTCTTTGGTGCAAATTGGGGCAAGCGCAGCCGCGGAGTACCGAGGCCTCAAGCAAAGGTTGCTATTTTGGTGCAACAAGACCAAGACCATGGACTGCAAGACGGAGGTCACCGTGGAGCCGAGAACAGTGTCACCACCAGAACTTTGTGCAGGCGAAGACTACTTTTGTCAGGATAGCTTGTACTAGTTGTCCCCCTTCAAATTGGCCCGCCATTGTTGGCTCCCTTCGCGCTCGATATTTGGGAAGAGGACCAGGGCCTATATAAGTAGAGCTAGCCACCATAGTAGGGATATTTGATCTTAGCTAGATCCAACCCGATCGAGAGCCTACTCACAAGAACACCTCAACCTCGGGAGGTTGTTCTTCCCTTGTATTGTTCATCATCAGCCCAAGAGGCAATCCACCACCACCACACTGGAGTAGGGTATTACACCACAACGGTGGCCCGAACCAGTATAAACCCCGTGTCCTTCTGTGTTGTGAATTCGTCGAGTTCGTCTGCAAGATCTTAGCAAGCTAGAGCGTAGATCGGTTGGAGAGAAAGACTTCACGCGCACCCCGATTTTCGAACCTTAAGGGTTTGCCGGAATCCCAACCACGACAAAAAGGGTGCCCTAACAAATGTATTTGACCAAATTAGAAGCAATACATGGCAACAGGCTAGAAATAATATGCAATATGCAACGAATAAAGGTGACTCATCATAAGTAATTGATGCAGGATACAGAAGAGAGGTAGTTTCATGTAAGAACAAGGTTAACACATAGATATAGTGTGTACCAAAAAATAGGAAGGCATGTCATATTCACAGGTATAATGTGTAAACTAAGCAGATGCAATTTACCCTAATTAGAAGCATTACAAGCTAGACACCGTATGCAACATGCAACCACATATCACACTGCAAAGTTAGAGCAAGCACCTGTGATGGTGGTGTGGGGGAATTGCGGTCATCAACTAGAGAGCTATGTTGACTATCTTCATTTAGCCTTGCTGTTTCTTGAGAATCATGTGGGGAGGATGACACTGCACTCTTTAGACGAGTATGGCATCTCACAGTAACCCACCCGGGTGACTGTCTCATCATAAGTGATTGACAAGAGATACAAAAGAGCATTAGTTTGATGTACGAACATGGTTAACAGACATATGTAGTACTCCCTCCATTCGGAATTACTTGTCACAAAAATGGATGTATCTACAACTAAAATACATCTAGATACATTCATTTCTTGGACGAGTAATTCCGAAGGGAGGGAGTATGTATCAAAAACAGGAAGGCATGTCATTATCAAAGGTATAATGTGTAAAGTAAGCAGATGCAATTTAACCAAATTGGAAGCAATACCAGCTAGACACCATATGCAACATGCAACCACATTTGACAGCGTGAAGTTAAAGCAAGCACCTGGGATGGTTGTGTGTGGCAATTGAGATCATCAACTGCAGAGCTACGTTTACTATCTCCAACTGCTGCCACTGCATCCTTTAGAGCGTTGAAACGCTTAGTGCTTATCTTCGAATTACACTAGAGTGACTTCTTTCTTTTCTTTTCAGCAGTCATCAACACTGCGTCAGAGTCTGAAATACCCATGCATAAAAAAACAGTAGTGTGAGTATGGGTGAAGTGTGTGCACAATTAGTATAGTGTAAAGGTAGCAGATAGCAGGTCGGTGAGAAATAAATGACGGGAGACATACGATAGCTCTTCAACATGCATGGCACACTAAATTACTACAGGATTCTACGGAAATAACATTCGACTGAAAACAAATAGATCAGTCCATTTTTTCTGCACCGTCTGATGTACAAAGAACGGGCAGATCGCCTTCATCTACCTCCAGCCAGTCAGTGTTGACGATCTTCCTCGAAACGGCAGCGACCACCGACCCAGTCCCCTGCCTGCGCCCTCCCCTCGACCTTACCGCACCGCCATGCTTGGCACCACCCCCCGGCAATCCATTCAAGCCCCGCCGACCTCCAGATCGGGTGCAAGCAGCTCCTGTGCCCCACACCCCTAAGATAGACACCAATGCACCGCTTCCCCGGCAAACAGGCAGACTAGGTGCTCCGCGCGCCTAAGCAGGTGCTGCTTCTTTTAATTGCGGTTCGACTGACCCTGAATTGAAATCCAGGCGGGCTACTAACCTCTAGCTAAGGTGAAACAGTAAAGGGAGGAAACCTTGTGCATTTAGTATCACGAAGAAGATGCAGTAAGAAGCGCTCAACTAGTTTCTTTTTTGGATGAATATGGTGTGAGCAGAGATGTAAGGTTTGCACGAATAAGGGAAGAGGAGTACCTCTTTCTGCTGGCAGTGTTGTGTCCTCCTTCTGTTTTTCCAACGATCTTCTTGTGGTTCACTGGAAACGAGAAGTTGTGGAGGACGGTGCAGCCTTGGACGAACCCATGGCCAAGTTGTTGAGTGTGGTGTGGTGGCCGTCTGTCGGCGGCGGCGAAGCAGATCCGAGGCGGTGAACGACGCCGTAGAGGGAACAACTCCGGTGTGGTGGACGGTTGCGACAGTGGAGCGGCAGCAGTGAGGCGCAGGACGGCGTGGTCGGAGTAGTTATGGTACGGCGCACGTCGGCGTCGGCGTCATGCAGGCAACTCTACATCGGCTTCAGCTGCTAAGTCCTTGAGGGTGTTGCGGTTGCGGTTGCATTGGACGACGACGTCGGGGTACCGGCTCCAGCGTGATGGAGGAGGGCGGCGCTGGATTGGGCGCTATGGGGTGGAGGACGGAGGAGGCTGGGGTTTCGCGGCTGGTGGAGAGGGCGTTTTGGCGCCCATGGAGTATGAATGGGGAAATGGAGGGAGGCGGGGAACTAAGGGGGGACAATGTTTCGGTTTGGGACGTGCTTGTTTGAAATATGGGGAAAGTTACAAACTTTGCCCCCATCTAAAATTTCGGACATATTGCGGGTTGGGGGTAGGACAGTAATCTCAGGTGTCCCAAATGTGGGCGGGATAGATTTCGGCCAAGCGCATGGGTGTTTAGGCGCCCACGGCGTATGAATGCTTCTCGGAGGCGGTTGAGACTGGCGTCTTGGTGAAGTTACAAACCTACCCCGGTGGACATCGGGCCGATAGGCTACACAGGCCAGAGTCAGGACAGTAATTTCCTACCACCAAACATTAGTCTCGCGCGGTTTCGGGTGACCAGAGGCCTATTTGGCGCTTCGTTCAATATTTGGGAGCAGAAGCATTAACGTTTTCGGTTCACTTGAATTGAACGTTCAGGATTTGTCAAACTTCACAAATCTTTACTCTTGAAAATCCTAAAGCTACGATTATTTTGGAATGGAGGTGGTACATTTGAATATACATTGTACACGAGTATATATTAAAAAATATGCAACTTACCTCAGTTCATGCATGGTTCCAGATATAATCTCCTTGGTTGCAAAAAAAAAGTTAGACATGCGTATGAATATATATAGCATGTTCAAACGCACAACAAAGATTGATGCCCCCTTTTACATCTGATTTACAAATGCCATTATCTCGGGTTCAAATAGATGAATGCACTTCCTATGAATTCGAATCTTTGAAACCCCCTTTATGTTGAATTCGACATGTATTCTATTTTGTACCTAGCAATTTGGAATGTATCCATGCAAGTGACAAATGTATAAAGTGCTTCACACTAACAACATGTAGTGCACTAATTAATGTTTATATATGAATTGCAAAAGCATCCATTGCCTGTATTTCAATCCGTTCTCACTCTATGGATCGATAATATGAAATAAACACATGCACATGCTAGAATTCAATAGAGTATGGGTGTCTGATAGACCAATTTTCGTCCATACGCAATTTGCAAAATTCATGGTCTCATACAAAAATAATAATGCCATTTATATTTTAATTTAATGCGTAGAACCGTCTTTTACACGTAGATGCACTATGCCTTGGCCCGTTCTCACAAACGCGCTATATCTCTCTCTATCTACCACATAAGTGCACACACTTTATATGCATCGGCATTTCTCTTTCACACATGCTCACAATCTGTCTCGAGGTGTCGGGGAGACTCACGCACATGCACTCTCTGTATCTCTCTCTCTTTCTGACTACTATGTACCACTCTTTTCACTAATCTCAGTTGGAAGACACTATTTCTCTCACATGCATATACACACATGCACGGTCTCTACTAGCCCTCTATACGCACATATATGTGCCTACGTGTCTCCCGCACGCACATTATCTTTAGGCCTCTCTCGCACACATTGCCCCCCCCCCCCAGACACACCTCTCTCTTAGTAGTTGGCAGATATGATTCCATCATATCATTCGGTAGGATATCCCTGACTGTTAGGCTGGATGGTAATATGAGGCAAAGTTTTACCCTAGTTCGGACCCTTGCAGTTGAGGAAAAAGCCTACTCCTGGTACTGTATATTAGTGATAGGGGTGTGAACAAAGTACACGTGAATACCAGGCATTGTGCGTGTGTGTATACTATCGACGAGCTAGCCCCCAAGCTTCTATAACATACTCGGGGCTTAGGGTTACAAATCATATATAGTCGGCTTATCACCAGTGGGGATTGATGTCTACTACACAACCTTCTTCTTGTAGACGTTGTTGGGCCTCCAAGTGCAGAGGTTCATAGGACAGTAGAAAATTTCCCTCAAGTGGATTACCTAAGGTTTATCAATCCGTAGGAGGCGTAGGATGAAGATGGTCTCTCTCAAGCAACCCTGCAACCAAATAACAAAGAGTCTTTTGTGTCCCCAACACACCCAATACAATGGTAAATTGTATAGGTGCACTAGTTCGGCGAAGAGATGGTGATACAAGTGCAATATGGATAGTATATAATAGTATTTGTAATCTGAAATTATAAAAACAGCAAGGTAACTAATGATAAAAGTGAGCGTAAATGGTATTGCAATGCTACGAAACAAGGCCTAGGTTTTTTTTATTTGGGCTTCTTTGGCCTCTTTTATTTATTTATTTTCGTCCGGAGTCTCATCCCGACTTATGGGGGAATCATAGTCTCCATCATCCTTTCCTCACTGGGACAATGCTCTAATAATGATGATCATCACACTTTTATTTACTTACAACTCAAGAATTACAACTCGATACTTAGAGCAAGATATGACTCTATATGAATGCCTCTGGCGGTGTACCAGGATGTGCAATGACTCATGAGTGACATGTATGAAAGAATTATGAATGGTGGCTTTGCCACAAATACAATGTCAACTACATGATCATGCAAAGCAATATGACAATGATGAAGCGTGTCATAATAACGGAACGGTGGAAAGTTGCATGGCAATATATCTCGGAATAGCTATGGAAATGTCATAATAGGTAGGTATGGTGGCTGTTTTGAGGAAGGTATATGGTGGGTTTATGATACCGGCGAAAGGTGCGCGGTATTGGAGAGGCTAGCAATGGTGGAAGGGTGAGAGTGCGTATGATCCATGGACTCAACATTAGTCATAAAGAACTCATATACTTATTGCAAAAATCTACAAGTTATCAAAGCAAAGTATTACGCGCATGCTCCTAGGGGGATAGATTGGTAGGAAAAGACCATCGCTCGTCCCCGACCGCCACTCATAAGGAAGACAATCAATAAATAAATCATGCTCCGACTTCATCACATAACGGTTCACCATACGTGCATGCTACGGGAATCACAAACTTCAACACAAGTATTTCTCAAATTCACAACTACTCAACTAGCATGACTCTAATATCACCATCTCCATATCTCAAAACAATTATCAAGTGTCAAACTTCTCATAGTATTCAACACACTCATAAGAGAATTTTATTATTCTTGAATACCTAGCATATTAGGATTTTAAGAAAATTACCATGCTATTTAAGACTCTCAAAATAATCTAAGTGAAACATGAGAGTTCATCTATTTCTTCAAAATAAAACTACCACCATGAGCCTAAGCTTGGGGATGCCCAAGGCACCCCAAGGTAACAACAAACTACTCCGAAAGATATAAGTGAAGATCAATGAATAGTTTAATAATTATGCAACTATGTGAAGACTCTCTAACATTTAATAATTTCAGATCTTAGTATTTTATTCAAACAGCAAGCAAATCCAAACAAAATAAATTGACGCTCCAAGCAAAACACATATCATGTGGTGAATAAAAATATAGCTCCAAGTAAAGTTACCGATGAACGAAGACGAAAGAGGGGATGCCTTCCGGGGCATCCCCAAGCTTAGGCTCTTGGTTGTCCTTGAATATTACCTTGGGGTGCCTTGGGCATCTCCAAGCTTAGGCTCTTTCCACTCCTTATTCCATAGTCCATCGAATCCTTACCCAAAACTTGAAAACTTCACAACACAAAACTTAACAGAAAACTCGTAAGCTCCGTTAGTATAAGAAAGTAAATCACCACTTCAAGGTACTGTAATGAACTCATTATTTATTTATATTGGTGTTAAGCATACTGCATTCCAACTTCTCTATGGTTTATAAACTATTTTACTAGCCATAGATTCATCAAAATAAGCAAACAACACACGAAAAGCAGAATCTGTCAAAAACAGAACAGTCTATAGTAATCTGGATCAAACGTATACTTCTTGAACTCATAAAATTCTCAAATAAATTTCTGGACCTTAGGAATTTATTTATTAATCATCTGCAAAAGAAATTAACTAAATATCACTCTCCAATAAAAAATGGCAGAAATTATCGTGAGCGCTAAAGTTTCTGTTTTTTACAGCATGATCACAAAGACTTCCCCCAAGTCTTCCCAAAAGGTTCTACTTGGCACAAACACTAATTAAAAGTATAAAACCACATCTAAACAGAGGCTATATGAATTATTTATTACTAAACAGGAACAAAAAGCAAGGAACAAAAATAAAGTTGGGTTGCCTCCCAACAAGCGCTATCGTTTAACGCCCCTAGCTAGGCATGATGATTTCAATGATGCTCACATAAAAGATAAGAATTGAAACATAAAGAGAGCATCATGAAGAATATTACTAGAACATTTAAGTCTAACCCACTTCCTATGCATAGGGATTTTGTGAGCAAACAACTTGTGGGAACAAGAATCAACTTGCATAGGAAGGTAAAACAAGCATTACTTCAAAACTTTAAGCACATAGAGAGGAAACTTGATATTATTGCAATTCCTACAAGCATATGTTCCTCCCTCATAATAATTTTCAGTAGAATCATGAATGAATTCAACAATATAACTGTCACATAAAGCATTCTTTTCATGATCTACAAGCATAGAAAATTTACTACTCTCCACATAAGCAAAATTCTTCTCATGAATAGTAGTGGGAGCAAACTCAACAAAATAACTATCATGTGATTGAAAATTAAGATCAAGATGACAAGTTTCATGGTTATCATTATTCTTTAAAGCATACGTGTCATCACAATAATCATCATAGATAGGATGCATGCTTTCATCATAATAAATTTGCTCATCAAAACTTGGGGGACAAAAAATATCATCTTCATAAAACATAGCTTCCCCAAGCTTGTGTCTTTGCATATCATTAGCATCATGGATATTCAAGGAATTCATACTAACAACATTGCAATCATGCTCATCATTCAAATATTTAGCGCCAAACATTTTATAGATTTCTTCTTCTAGCACTTGAGCACAATTATCCTTTCCATCATACTCACGAAAGATACTAAAAAGGTGAAGCGTATGAGACAAACTCAATTCCATTTTTTATATTTTTCTTTTATAAACTAAACTAGTGATAAAACAAGAAACTAAAAGACTCGATTGCAAGATCTAAAGATATACCTTCAAGCGCTAACCTCCCCGGCAACGGCGCCAGGAAAGAGCTTGATGTCTACTACACAACCTTCTTGTTGTAGACGTTGTTGGGCCTCCAAGTGCAGAGGTTTGTAGGACAGTAGCAAATTTCCCTCAAGTGGATGACCTAAGGTTTATCAATCCGTAGGAGGCGTAGGATGAAGATGGTCTCTCTCAAGCAACCCTGCAACCAAATAACAAAGAGTCTCTTGTGTCCCCAACACACCCAATACAATGGTAAATTGTATAGGTGCACTAGTTCGGCGAAGAGATGGTGATACAAGTGCAATATGGATAGTAGATAATAGTATTTGTAATCTAAAATTACAAAAACAGCAAGGTAACTAATGAGAAAAGTGAGCGTAAACGGTATTGCAATGCTAGGAAACAAGGCCTAGGGTTCATACTTTCACTAGTGTAAGTCCTCTCAACAATAATATCATAATTGAATCACATAACTATCCCTCAACATGCAACAAAGAGTCACTCCAAAGTCACTAATAGAGGACAACAAACGAAGAGATTATGGTAGGGTACGAAACCACCTCAAAGTTATTCTTTCCAATCAATCCGTTGGGCTATTCCTATAAGTGTCACAAACAGCCCTAGAGTCCGTACTAGAATAACACCTTAAGACACAAATCAACCAAAACCCTAATGTCACCTAGATACTCCAATGCCACCTCAAGTATCCGTGGGTATGATTATACGATATGCGTCACACAATCTCAGATTCATCTATTCAACCAACACAAAGGACCTCAAAGAGTGCCCCAAAGTTCTACCGGAGAATCATGACGAAAACGTGTGCCAACCCCTATGCATAGGTTCCCAATTTCACGAAACCCGCAAGTTGGTCACCAAAACATACATCAAGTGGCACGTGGTATCCCATTGTCACCACAGATATCCACGGCAAGACATACATCAAGTGTTCTCAAATCTTTAAAGACTCAATCCGATAAGATTACTTCAAAGGGGAAACTCAATTCATTACAAGAGAGAAGAGGGGGAAGAAACATCATAGGATCCACATATAATAGCAAAGCTCGCGATACATCAAGATTGTATCATCTCAAGAACACGAGAGAGAGAGAGAGAGAGATCAAACACATAGCTACTGGTACATACCCTCAG
This sequence comes from Triticum aestivum, assembly GCF_018294505.1. Lineage (NCBI taxonomy): Eukaryota > Viridiplantae > Streptophyta > Magnoliopsida > Poales > Poaceae > Triticum > Triticum aestivum. Next base: position 187,971,037 of record NC_057797.1, on the reverse strand, counting down.
CCCCGAGGGAGAACTACTCCCTCCTCGTCATGGAGAGCACCGGGATGATGAAGATGGCCACCGGAGAAGGACCCCCCCGGCAGGGTGCCGGGACGGGTCTAGATTGGTTTTTGGTGGCTACGGAGGCTTCTGGCGGCGGAACTCCCGATCTATGTTGCGTTCTGGAAGTTTTAGGGTACGTAGGTATATATGGGTGCAGGGGGTATGTCGGAGGAGCTACGGGGCCCCACGAGGCAGGGGGCGCGCCCTAGGGGGGTGGGCGCGCCCCCACCCTTGTGAGCACCTCTCGTATCTCCTGACGTGGAGTCCAAGTCTATCTGGTGGCTTTCGTTCCAAAAATAACTTCTCCAGTTGATTTCGTTCCGTTTCGACTCCGTTTGATATTCCTTTTCTTCGAAACACTGAAATAGGCATAAAACTGCAAATCTGGGCTGGGCCTCCGGTTAATAGGTTAGTCCCAAAAGTAATATAAAAGTGGAAAATGAAGCCCAATATTGCCTAAAATAGTATATAATATAGCATGGAGCAATCAAAATTTATAGATACGTTGGAGACGTATCAGGGATAGAGTCCTCCGTGACTCTGGTAGCTAGCTTCGTGTTGTACGCCGAGTCCTCCACATGGGTCTTCATATAACGCGTCTCGATCCAACCTATATGGTGCTGGATGGAACCAACCCATGAGTCCTCATGTTGACCCACCACAACTAGAAATGATGTGCCCACCACACCACACACGCAATCGTCCACTAAGAAAATAAGCATATACAATAGTACAATGTTATACATGAAAGTTAATTGCATGGTGCATCCAAAAATATTTGTTCTGCATTGTGAATGTTTATATATTCTCCTAAAATATTAGTCACGGGAAAGAGAAACGAAGGGCATATCTCTCCTTGTGTCCACCGGACATCCCCTCTTTCTACACCACTTTCACGTATGCACACAAACTATCTCTCGGCCCTCTAAAAGTATGCATGCCCATGACACATTCACGCATGACGGTCACTGTATTTCAAGCTAAAGCACTATACGGTCACTGGAGTTCAGAATATGCTCATTACGGTCACCGTATACATTCTCGTGGTGATCATACGGTATCTAGCTCACGATACGTCTCCGTATTTTCTTGATGACACTGACGGACTTTGCATTTGATGTGTGCTCCATATTTTGTTGACGACACTTACGGCCATTGTATTTGAAGCGAAGGCACGATATGGTCACTGGACTTCAGAATAATCTCATCATGGTCACCACATACATTTTGTCGTGCTAACCAACATGTGGTTGGATGGTTAGGAGGACAGTGGTTTCTCGAGCCCACCAGGGTTAAAGTCTCGGTGCTCGCATTTATCCTGGGTTAATTTCAGTATTTTCCTGCAATGTGCATTCAGTGGGAGGAGACGTTCCACTCGACTACGAGGCACCTATGGTGACTTCGTAAAATCTCAAGATCATATGCTGGCCCACTCTCTCGAAGGTGCTCATAGGGGTAGGGTCTGCGTGTGTGCGCTTATAGCGGTGAGTGTTTGCGCGTATATATCAGCCCTTGCATCTGTACCGTGTTAAAAAAATACATGTCATGATTATACAGTCACTGGCTCACCCGTACAACTCTGTATTTTGTTGATGACACAATCAATCGACCAGTCAAACGTTCCACGTGGCGCAACTAGTGTTGCACCATCGGGGCGCGTAACCGTGGGGCCCACTTGTTAGCCCGTATATGAAAGAAAGAAATGGTAGTTTGAGTCTGTACTGTGTTAATAAAATACATTTTAGGGTGATCATACGGTCACTAGCTCACCATACAGCTCCGTAATTTGTTGATGACACGATCAATTGACTGGTGAAATGGTCCACAGTCAGCAGCGCACATTACCATAGGGCCCACCCATCAGCGCGTATATGAAGGACAGAAATGGTAATAAATTAGTGGTCAGTGGGTACTCAAAGTCGTGAGACCTCTGGTTGGCAGTCACCGGCGGTGGGGGCGTTTATTGGGCGGTGGGGTGGGGATCACCGGAGAAAAAGCTCGGCGGGGGGGGGGGGGGCTAGAGGGATGGCCGGTGTGGCGGCGGACCGGCGGTGAGGAGTGGTTTTGGGGCGAGCGGGGCGGCGCGGGTCGGCCGCGGGCGGCGGGAGCCGGTGGTTCGGCCGGTGGTGGCTGGCGGCTCAGGGGGGTGGAGTTTGATGATAAACTGCAGGCCCTTCATTTCGTATCCAACGGTTGGAAAATCTAATGACCAGAGATGAAGAAGTCACTCGACTGACGTGTAGCCTCACCCCGCACGTACACATGCACGCACGCAAGCCACGCACACATGCAGGCGTGCAACACGGACATGTACACATAACAAACACACGCACGCATGCAAGCGTGCAACACTGACGCATACACATGCACTCACGAACACACGCACGTACACACACATGCATGCAACACTGAAACGTACCCTTGCACGCACGCAACCCTCGCACGCCTGCATGCACACAGCACACGACGCAAGACACACGCTCAACCTATGGTGCATGCACCCTTTGTTAAGGACATGGATTATTACGGGTATTAATCAATCTTATCTATGATAAGCAGAACATTGATGTTTGTAGCGGTCTTTATGAATCACAACATATCAAACAGGCAATCAACATAGTAGGCTTATCTACATGAAAAGGATGACATCACACTCAATGAACAATCATCAGTTTATGAAATGCCCGCTTCTAACCGCCCTAGCCCACCAAAGGTTCCTCTGATGTGCGCTGCCTGCGTTGGGTCACTGACATGCAGGCCATGTACCCAAAGAGCCCACACGTCAGTGGAAGAACAGTGCGTTGTCCTACGTCAGAGTCGAAGGCGCCACTTGCTACATGCCCGGCTGAACATGCCTCCTTTCCGCATTCAAACGCCTCCATGAAACCCGCCCATGTGGAAGCCGAGAAACCCACTCTGGACACACGTCCGTTCATGACCGGGCCGACATTAAACGCAACGCCGGTCGAGCTCCTCCCGTCCACCGTCTATTTAATCTCCTATTTAAACGAGGCCAAACGCCGGCGAAGAATCGCACACCTCCGCTGCTCCCCTATCTCCTCCTTCACCATTTTGTCCACTCTTACAATGGCTTATGAAGAGTAGTTATTCCGCATCCAAGCCGGCTGGGTGGCCCGTCGAGCCCTTCGGATACGAGCTATGCAGCTCGCTGATCCACCTCCCTACCCTCGCCCTACGGAGCCAGTTGTCGCCCCAAGCCGGCGCATGGTTCAGCAACTTGCCACTCCAGGCTAGCTCGACGAGGAGCGGCGCACATGCATCGTTGCTGCCGTCCATGCCGCCGCCTCGTACCACGTCTCCCAATTCTGTGGCCGAGACTCCCATGCCGGCGGCCGCGCCATGCAAGCAGCGACAGAAGTCGGGTGCGCAGAGAGCGATGAGTCAGTGGCGAGCGCCTCCGCATCCGCCGCCATCGTCGAGGAGAATTAGAACACGGGAGGCCACCGCCGCTTGGGTCCCATGAAGGCCACCATGGAGGCGACGCCGACGTACACAGCAGGTGTCTTGTCGGATCCTTTTCTTGTGAGGACCTTCGTCGACCCCGCATATACCGCCGGGGCTCCCCGCAGTCCGGTGATCGTGCTGCCGGACATGAGGAACACAAATCGATCGGCGGGCGACCATTTACGCCAGGTATTATATACCTATGCTGTCTAGAACTAGCACCGCGTAGTTCATTTAAATGTAATGAAATCCGTCATGTTTGTATGAAAATCCGGTATCTTATATAATTTTCGTCGTTGTTTATATGAAATATCACCGTGTTTGCGTGAATTTCATCCAGTTGGTTGACTTGTTGTCATAATGTGTGCGGCTACGGTTGGATGGCTAATTTGCGGGTCGCTGGTCGGTCTGCGGGCGGCTCGGGCGGCGTGGTGGGACAAAAAGAACACATGTCGTGCGAGCTCGTCTCCAACGTGCGCGCTGGAGGATGCATGAGAACCCGAGCCATTCCTCGTTCATTGGTGGCAAAGGCACCGGTGGACAAAAGGGTCGCCAATATTTTGGCTACCCCGGGCAAGATCCAAACATCCCCTTCCAATAGATTCAAATCCCTCGTTTGCCGTGGAATTTTGATGTGTGTTGTTTTCATGGACTAGCAAGATGCCCGTGCATTGCACGGAACATCAAGATGCATTTTTTTATAAAACATTGTGATTGACCCATGCAGGAGTAATCCCATTTTGTAAAAAACTAATGATTGCTCGAGAATTTTATCGGATAAATGGTATCTCGAGAATTTTATCGGACTCCATTTTTTTATACAAGGCCACAAACCCATATTGCAGGTACCAAGGCAAAAATTAATGTTTTCTAACTCAATGTTGCAAGCCACCATGTTTCCTTGTTTGCCGTGTAAATTAATGTGTATTCTTCTCTTTCATGCACATCAAGCCAATGCTCACACTCCCGCATGCATGCAAGGGATAATTAATGTCCTCCTTTGCTAGTAGTAATACGAGGCAAACACCATTAATATTGCATTGATTAGTGTTAGTGGCCTTGTATATCTGCAAATTGTAATTTTGATAGTGGCCTTGTATATAAAAATGGAGGGAGAAAGATGAGAGATAAGGTGAGGAGGAGTGGGGCATGGTGGTGACTGGTGGTCGGACTGGGCGGAGGCATGGGGATGGACGGTGCATTATGTCTAGGTTTGTATCTCTATTGTCCCTCTCACACGCACCCACATAGGTGGGGGCGTGCATGAAGAGAAGAGGTGCATGCACGGCGCACGTACTCCCGTCTCTTTCCCAACCACACCCGCGCCGGTACATGGTGGAGCTCATTTCTGTACGAAAAGGCAGCCCGCGTGGTAACTTAACACGTGTACTGGTTGTCCACTAGATGGAGGGAGGATCGTCTACCACGGGTGAACAAACAAATTGCGACTTGACGTGTTATGTTAAAAAAGAGGCAAACCATGTGGGGCCTACCTTAGAGGTAAGGCTCTATACACTTGAGTACTTTTGATGTGTCCCGTCAACTCGCAAAACGAGGAGAAGCTTGCTTAGTACGCCGTCTCGCCCGCCCATGGGCGCGGTGGCTCGCAGGATGAGGTGAAGCTTGCTTACTATGCCTTACGCCCGCTCCCTCGCCCAGGCGCGCGGTGGCTCGCAGGACGAGGAGAAAATTTTACTACTCCCTCCGTCTAGGTGTGTAAGTCACCTTACGAAAACCAAATAATCCCAAAACACTTAGGCACCGTACATTAACTCCCTCCTTGTTTCTTGTTTTGTGGCATATCAACCAATAAGAAATGTGGGCCGTGCATGCTTTCAATGACTTGAGACTACCAAATATAACATGCAGTGGTTAGTTCATTTCATGCAATGCTATTAATTAGCAAAAAGACATTAAGTTTTCTCGTTTTCCTCTCTGCCTTGGTCGCGATGCACAACATAAGATGACTTACACACCTAGACGGAGGAAGTAGTACTCCCTCCGTGTACTCCTCGTACCTACCTTGGTTAGAGAGATTATCATATTGCTTGGAATATATATGTCCTTTAGTACTCCCTCCATTTACTTAGAGGGTGCTTGGATACGTTTTAGTCTCATGACTAAGAGTAGTGGGACTAAAACTTGCTAGCCTCACCCTTGCTTGGATCCAAATACTAAAGAGACTAAAATCAAGTTAATGAGCATTTATTATCCTCCAAACCCTCCAATTCAGAACTCGCCTGTGTTAAAGGAGAGGAGTTAAATGAGGAGAGAGAGGACTAATCCACATTTTAGTAGGGGTACCCCTGACTAAAAAAATTTAGTCTCAAGACTAGTTTTAGCCCCTCTTTAGTCAGGGGTGCTTGAACTTTAGCATCTAAAGAGACTATTTTTAGTCAGACTAAAATAAGTCCCTTGGATCCAAGCACCCTCTTATACAAGGCCACTATAAAAAAATACATCTTGCATCTATACAAGGCCACAAATAGTAATTGAGACAAAAGTAACTACTCCCTCCTTTCCAGTTTATGGCTCAATTTCAAAATCTCTCCAACCGAAGATAGACGGTGAGTGGTCGAATTAATTTCGTACTCCTAGTTTGCACAAGTAATTAGTACGCTCGTTTTTTCTCAAGAAGTTATGTTTACCCGAGGCATTAATTAGAACAAATGCATGAATGACCACTAAATTTCCATGAACCTTCTACATGCATTGGTGAGTTTTCTCTTGACAACTGCTTGCATCGGGTGATCTAACGCACCTCGAAATCCAACATGTGATGGTACTACTACTAGTAGTAGAATTTGAGACTTTATAAAACGGCAAAATGAATGTTTTGTAGATGAGCACTATAAACCCTAGTGGGTACGTACTCCGTAAAATCAGATTTTCCCAAACTAATTCGCCAACCTTTATCTGCTAGTTTCCCTTCCTGCCTCCTTGCCTTCGAAGAGACTATGCCAAACTCCCCTGCCTGCCGCGTGGGAAAAGACCCCGCCCCGCCTTTTTTAGTCTGGGTTTGTATCGATGGATGCGCGAAGCAGCAAAAAACCCAAGCCGTGTCTTGTACTCCTCCATCGACGCTCGCTTTCATGAATTCTGTACTTCCTGTCCGCCGACATGTGGGACATATAGCAACCGGGTCGGACGTGTCAAGCACCAAATAACAGTGCAGAACATCAGGGGGGATGTACCCCCAGTCATACCACCCCAGTAGTAGTAATGAGCAATGAGACATCAAATCACAATGCCGCACCTTCCCAGACGGACGAAGCAACCATTATTTCACACTCTGGTTCGCCATCATCTCAACCACGTAGTATTGCTTCTACCTCAAGAGGGACACGCACATCGCCTTGGTACTTCATGACACGTGGGGACCGCATGACAGGCCATGCTTCCCCCGCTGATCGCTCGGTAAAATCACCTCATTTTTACTACTTCCTCCGTATCGGTTTACATGGCATGCACGTCATTCTAGGTTGAGAATTTAACTGGCTATATATGTGATGAACAGTATAGTTTAGAAACTACATCCGCTTAAGAACCCCAATGATATACTTTTGTGACATAGTAACTCATATTTAGTTAGTCAAATAGATGAACTAGAACTACGTGCACGCCCTATAAACCGAGACATCTAAAAAAATGATGGAGAGGGTAGTCGTATGTATCTTTTTAGATCAATATAGTCGGGATTCACCAAGGAGCAAAACCAAGTGGTAGGCTGCACCTGTCGTGTTGGCGTAGCGACTCAAGCAGGGTCAGTCCGCACATGAAATGGCGACACACTTAACAGGACCCCTTTGGCCGACATGTGCTCATCCACCATCTTGTCCACGTGCGATGCACCAAATTACAGTTCGGAGCAGCGGTTGGAATTGGAGGCACCCACGGTCGTAGCGCCGCAGTAGTAGAAAATGAGCGATGAGGGGTCAAATCACAAAGCCCCACCTTTCCCACATTAAGCTGGACGGACGAAGCAACCATCATTTCACTCTAGGGCGCAAGAGCATAAAGAAAAGAGAAAACCAATGATGCGTGCGGCAGCTACCTAGGGCACCTAGGGTAGGGTCTCCACTACATATCATTTTTTTAAAGCGCCTCCACTACAAATCGGTTTCTCCCTCGTCCTCTTGAAGAAAACCGATGATGCGTGTGGTGGTAGGGTTTGTAGGAGTACTACTAGGCTGTGCGGGGCCACGTCTTAGTAAATGAGAGGTTGAGTTGAGTCGACGCCTTAATATGTGTGGCCGCTTGGTTTTAGGGGTATGAGGCAGCATTTTGGTTCGGGAACCAGTGAGATATAGTACGTACAAAAATTGTGGACGTAGGTTCGACGAAAAGGCAATGATGCATGGCCCTGCATTTTATATACCCAGGGCCGCGTTGAAATTTGCTACTCTACTCAAAACTAGTAAGGTACACATGCATTGAACGCATGAGATTTCGAAACCAAATTATGAATAAATACACACTATAGCATGTAAAGCTTTGAGTCATATGCATGATGTAGATTCGTTTAGTTCTTATAGTTCATCTCTTTCAAAATCAGTTAGTTTTATAAAAATGTTAAGATTCATGGGGTTGTGCATTGTAAAGCATAAAGTAAAAACAAATAACAATTCATTTAGAAAAATCAATTATGATACGGAAGATTCTAGAACAAAGGAGTGCTTGTGTTTTGAGGTTTGTGCATTATGCTTAAGTTCAACCATGGAGTCTTCTAAATTGTACATGTGGCAGATCTGGTGGAATGTTGATGATATCCAACGGCCAGTAGTGCTCAGATTTGTCATCTCTGCACTGTTGGATTAGCTTCATCCAGCGACCATCTTTCAAGTTATTAGCACACTATATAGTTCTTGTGCTATAGTTGCATGTCTTGGAAAAAAGCTACTAGTGGGTTGTACTAGCTAATTAGGAATAGAAGATGTATACATGGAAGTTGTAGGGAAAGAGATGACATGGAGTATCTCAATTCCTATGAGTAGGGATTGGAAAAGAGATGTCATTTGGTTGACATCATAGGAACTTTTCTATTGAATCTAGAGATGACATGTATCTCAATCCTACGAGGAGGGATTAGAAAAGAGATGTAATCTGGTTCATATCATAGGAACTTTTCTATTGAATATACGCTAATATTTATTTTCCTTTGAAATTATGGGAGTATAGGAATCCATTCATATGAACCAAGTGTCTCTAAAGCTATAGAAATGATAGCATGTTTATTTCCTTTGAAATATGGAGTATATGAATCTATTCCTATGAACCAATTGGCTCTAAAGGAAAAAATCCTATAAAAATCATATCATATAGAGTTCGTATGATATTCCTCCACACCAAAGGATGGTTGAAATTGCTGCAGGTGATACGATGGTCTTTCTTTGTAGACTCCTCCCCTATCTTTATAGTTACCTCTCGAAGATGAATGAAATGATATATACAGGGTATTCTACATGTGCAATTTGGTACACGAAAACTCGGTAAAAGTTTGCGAGGTTCGAATTTTCAATAAAGTTATATGCACTGCATTTTGGAACGGAGGGAGCATAGGCACTTGCTAACACTCACGTGGAAGATTTGTGTGTAGGAGGAGTGGCTATTCTGTTAAATCACATGGCAAAACTGACACTGTCGGATGCCGATCTAACGGTTCTTACGGCGTTCGTCAGGAAAAGGCTTGTGGGGAACGTTTGTCGGATAATGATTTATGGACACATGCATTGCATTGATACGTGCCCCCTCTCTCACACACACACGCACCCTCCGGAGTCCTCTCGCACCCACCGTCTATCTGCAGGTAGACGTCACACACATATGTGCTCTTCACACCCTACCCTCAGAACTTTAAAAAACAAAAGACGTCGCGCACATTTTATTTTAGCTCACACATCACACACTTATACTACTACTCTTATCGCGAATGTTCTTTGGGCATAGTATATTGTACTCTCACGAAGAGAAGCGGTGCACGTACGCACTAGTTCTCTCACACCCACTCGCGGGTACACGTAGGAGCGCATTTTTTCGAAGTTGGTACAATAAAATCACCCCACTAGTTATATAAGCAGGAGCCTTAGCGCTTTCTTTACTAGGGTTCCTCTCGTTCACTCTCTCATGCTCTCCAGATCTAAGCAAGACATAGGTGGCCACACTCTCTCTCAGCTCATGGTTGGTCACAAATCCGGCCGGACAACCTCGACCAGGGCAGGGGTGTAGGTGCATCGTTCACGCTGTCGTCGGCGGCGAGGGAGGAGACCAACGGCTGCCTGCATGTCCCGACCGGCGGCCGTGCCGTTCTCTCCGAGAGAGCGCCGGCTCCGGAGGGCCTCCGACCCCTTCTTCCTCCCTCAGTATTGTGGCCAAGATGCGGCCTCCCGACACCGTCTTTGCCACATGCCGACGACCCTCAGGTATATATTCCTTAGATACCTGCCTTGCTCTACTGCCCCTGCTCCCCACTTGGCTTCCTGTGGATCTTTTTCTACTTCCGTTCGTTGTTCCAAAGCCACCTAGACTTTTACTATTATTAGAGGTAAAGCTAGTTCATACAGTCGACTCTAAGAGTTGGTTCAAACAGGGAAGAAAGTGGGAAAGCTGTAGCATGAATCTAGGACTTGGTTCTAAGAGGAAACGGGGGAAAGTAGTAGATACTGGCTACCCAACCGGTCTCTTGGTTGAAAATACGAAGAAAGCATGGTGGATGGCGAAGGGTGGGGGAAGTGGACCTATCTCTTGGTTGAAAAAGGAAAGAAAGTGACGGGTGTTGGGGGACAACGCAAATGAGAATGAGCAGGTCTAGATTTCTTGTGCTCACATAGGAAAATGTCGCTGGGGAGATAAAAAATGGGACAAATGCAGACATGCTGCCTGAGTGTTTGCCGCTCTCGGCAACCACATCTGCCTCACCACTTAAATCTCACACCGCTAACATTGCTTCATCCCAGTGGAACTGCACAAATATGATTGCACACTTACTGACCATGTGCTACTCTCATGACAGTAATACTAATGCTATTGTTCTGCATGTTAATCTAGTGGCAGTGTTAATGTGATGTGATGCTACTTACGTAAGGACACTTTCATATTGTCAATCTAGTACCAATTATAACACAATAGATGCTGTTGTTAATCATATGCCACTGCAAATATCTGTCACTGTTTAAATAACCGTATTTCGTATTTGCGCAAACAGGGATGTCTAACTCCGTATCATTTCTATCCGCGCAATCAAAAGCACACACCTCAATTTTAGTAGAACTGCGCAAAAATGAGATGGCTATCCCTCGTTGTCATCGTCTAACCACCTGTCTTCCAGGTATTCCTACATTGGTAGTTACTTGGTAGAATGACCAATGCAATATAAAAGAAGTTGATTCGTATGTTTTACTTCCTGATTGCAGTGCAGGGACGAGCGAAAACAACTGCATCCTAGTCCGGAATGCACTTTCTACCAGTTCATCCATGGACCGAGGACTAGCTGGCACGGCTGCACAACAGTTTTTTGGACAGGTGCGCGGACAAGAGGCATTGTGGTCTGCTTATTTCTGCAAATAGCGGTGCTTAAATTTAGTGGAATGCACAAGAATTTTAGCTGGTCAGTACACTACATGGTTCAGTTCAGCATTCTAGCTGAGAACACAATTATAATTGGTTATTCTAGAATGAGAGAACCTAACCCTAGATGGTGGCAACAAGAAAAAACCAGAGTGAACTCCAGGAAATTTAAGCCTGCCGGGAGGCCCTTTGCTCAGAGAAGCCTTGCTTGTTTTTTCCTGATTTGTAAGCCTTCTCACAACTTTGTCTTTTGTTGTGAACTAGTATATGTTTGTTATGTTCTATGAATCATTGAGATGTATAAAATTGCTTAACTTATGCTTTTCAAGTTTTTTATGAAGCCGAGTTTAATGTGAGTGTTCCACATGAACGCTGGACTAGTGTGTGAACGTTTGGAATTTACATTGTGGCCTCAGTTAACTGCATGAACTACTGTAACAAGATACATGGTTGCTTATATGTGAGACAGCAGATTGTTGATTGTTAGTTGGTCAATAGCCTAGTGTTGAAGCGAGCTGAGCCAATGTGCCGTGTTTTGCACAACTGCTTACAAGTGGGGTAGCACCAACAGTGTTTACAAGTACTTATGTATACGTCGGCGCACAGTTCTCAAACGAGTACTCTATTTCATCAAAACACACACTGCTCGTATGATAAAACTAGTGAGGATGCATCTATTTCGGCAACAATTATGATGATTCACGGGCACACAAAAGTAGCAGCAGTTCCCATAGAAGGATTCAAACAGTGTGCTAGCCCCAAAGGGCTCGATAAGAGGCAAGGTTCGGATAATTAGACAGAATCCAAACTACTATTAAACACTAGCTGGGGCAAGTATTTCATGCCTCGATCTAATTTGGGATGGACACAAGACGAACCTTGCCATGAACATCATCGAGGACGTCCGGCAGCAGCTCAATCCTGTGAACCTTCATGAAGAAAACCTTGTGGCCTTGCCACTCATAAACTTGTTTGTGGAGGCATGCCACATCATCTTCCCGCGCAAGCTTGACAAGAACAGTATGCCTCACAAATGAAGGAGTAGCTTTGAACTTCTTATGCTTCAGTACACCCTGGACAACACGCCTGACAACAGTGAGGCTGGAATACAACTCTTCATTGGTATAAGCGCAAATGGCTTCCAGGATCCAACAGCCTAAAAACTCTGTTTTCCTAGTGCGTATATTCAGGTCATCCGCCTCATAGTGAGTGACATGTACAACCACACAATCCTTGTCTGCATCAGGGCTCTAATTGAAACAGAAACAAATTCTGAATTACTTTCCAGTATAAGAAACACAAGTTGTTTAAATCACTATGTATAGCATGGCATCGAAGCTAATAAAATTTTGCATTATTCATCACCACATACTTGGATGAAAAACCACAATCGAGATCGGCAAAGAAGAAAATCACCTTGGGCAGCTCAGCAGGGGGGGGGGGACACATCCTCGAGGGGGGGGGGGAACTGCTCCTGCAGTGCCACGGGGGCTGTAACCTCAAACGGGGCGTTGACCATCTCAGTAGTGGCCGTGAGCGTATCTGGGGTCGGCTCGGTGGCTGCCTCCATCTTCTTGGAGCTCTTTGTCTTGTGGGGATCAGCCTCCCACGTCTGCTCCAATATCGGCAGATTTTTGCCTGGTTCTCCTTGGTCCATCATAAAACTGACGAATACTAGGAGACCACTAAAAGGAAAACACAATCACAATGACAATGAAACAAAAAAGAGAGTGAGGATCGGTTACTGCTTTGCAAAAGTTATTTTTTTTCTCTGAACGAAAATATACCAACATCACTGATCCGCTTACCTTCCCTTTGTTGGGAGAGAAGAACAGTGGCAGATGCGAGTGTTGCCTTTCTTGAAGACGGTGAGGGAGAAGGGGATTCAGCAAAGAGTGAAATGATGGTTGCTTCGTCCGTCAAACTTAGACTACGGGAAGGTGGGGTTTTGTGATACGACGGCTCGTTATTGCCGCGCTACGACCGGGGTGACTCTCCTCCTGCATACTGCCTTCTAATTTGGTGGATGGCATTTGGGCCCGCGTGCTGCATGGCCCGCATGTCGGTGAACAAAAGTATAACGACATTCAGTAGAGGGAGACGTTTCGATGACCTAGGAGGAGCCAGAAGCGGTATTGTATCCACTGTACTAGTAGTAATTGTTTTTCTGGGTAGTTGTAGAGTGTCTCCACTGTACTAGTAGTAATTGTTTCTTTGGGCCCAAGACAAAATAGCCCATCCACCCTAGTAAATATTAAAATCAATTCAAAAGTCCATATATTTAGGCGCTACCCACACCCAGCACACCGCCCCCAAAAAAACCTGGGTGTTCTTCTTCCTCCTCACTCCCACCCACCTCACATTAGCTCGCTCCACTCATACCCCCAAATTCCTCACCTCACTCCTACAGAAAACCCTAGCTCCCCTTCTTCCTCACTACTATAGAAAAACCCCAGCTCCCCTTCTTCTTCACTCGCACTACAACTAGGCTCGTCATTCATTACTCTGCTCAAATCCGTGAGCGCGACGTGATTCCCTCGAGGAAAATGGAGTCAGCTGACCCCAGCGCCAAGAAGATGAGGCTCCCGCTAGCGGCGATGCCTGTTGTAGATCCCGCACACGGCAGTGCAGGGAGAAGTGGCGACCCCACCCCCACCGGATCCCAGGAACCCGTAGAATCTTGGGTGGACCGCATCGGCGATCTCCTGGACGCCGTCCTTGGGGAGATCATCTCGCTTCTCCCCACCAAGGATTGATGCCGCACCCAAGTACTCTCAATTCGGTGGCGCCCTCTATGGCGTGCCGTTCCCCTTAATCTCGACTGTCGTCAGCTATCTCTCTCCAATGATTTTTGAAATCCCCAGAGCCATCATCTCCTCCCACCAGGGCTCCGTTCAAAGCCTCTGCATCCCGTCATGCAACCTGAGCAAGCATACCATGCCCTGCACGGTGGACGCCTAGCTGAAATCCCCTGAATTCACAGAACTACAGCTGCTTGAGTTCTACTATTCCCCTGGAAATCACCTACCATATACCGAACGCCATCTACATGTGCCCTCAACACCGATGTCCATCTCACGGTTTTCCTCCTCTCTCCACACCGCCACCTTTGCGCTGTGCGTCCTACCAGACAATCTGGTACTAAACCTTCGACTCCCATTTCTGAAGAAACTTTCACTTGTGCGGGTTCGTATATCGGAGGCCTCATTGCACAGCATCATCCACTCCAGTTGCCCTGCCCTGGAGTGCTTGGTGCTTGTTTTCATAGTTAGAATCGGTTGTCTCCAAATAAAGTCGCCTAACCTTGTAAGAATTGGAATTTGTTTTGACGGAAGGCAGCTCATCATCCAAGATGCCCCTTCACTTCAAAGGTTGATCATTGATTCTAGTTATTCATCGTTGCAAACAACCATCCTCTTTGCGCCTAAACTGGAGACCTTGGGTGTAATACATGATCTTTGTGCTCATTTCAATATGGTGTTTGGCTCCACAGTTATTCAGGTACTTTACATTATCATCTACACTTGTAACCATAAGCTGCATTTTAAATTTCTGCGCATAGGTTATATGTCATCTTGGAGTACACATTTTCTACTAATATTATGTTCTATGCTCAATGAAGAGTTTCTCCATGGATGGCCTATCAATGGTGCTGGATTCTGTCAAGATCTTATATATCCAAATGAATAGTTTTGATCTGAACAAGATTATTGGCTTGCTGCAATGCTTTCCATGTCCGGAGAAGTTGTATATAAAGGTGATAATTTCATGCACATTGGAAGCCCGCATATAGTGTACTAGAATTAACCATTCAGCTGTTGCTCTTTCGACACTCATTTTTTTAGACCTTAACTGTTTTCAATCTTCATGTCTATTTAGGCAACAGGACGGGGTAAGAAAGTTATAACCAATCGGTGGATTCGTAAGCATCGGAATTTTCTCACTTCTCATGAGATTCGATTGAAGACAATAATGCTAGAACGATATGTAGCCAACCGTGCAAACACTAGATTTGTCACATTCTTCCTACTGAATGTGAGGTTACTATTGTCCATCAGGCTTAATTTTATCAGCAGCATGGTTTTGATGGATTGGTATGTGGAAGAGCAAAAAAGGAGTTTCAGGTGGGCAAAAGAGCTTCTGAATGTGCTGGGCTTCTATTTACAACATATTGTGGTCATAATCCAGTAAATTTTACAACCAAGGATGTTCATTCTATGGACCTGACCGATCCATTTGACTGTGACTGCCAAAAACCATGCTGGAGTTAGATGTTGTTGCCCTTTTCAACCTGGGTTTTTTGTAAACCTGATGAACAATTAACCCTCGTGCTTTTGTACAGTTTGTAAGCTGGAGTTAGATGTTCTTGCCCTTTTCAACTCGGCTGTGACTGTCATATTTTCTTTGAAGCAAGGCAAATGGCTTGCCAGTCATCTAATTTAGAGTGAAATACTGTAACAACTAACAAATCCCAACCAAGGGAAATAACATCACTCTCGCTGGCTGCTTGAGCTCACTGTGCATTACAGAAGCCAAGTGATTAGCCCCCACCAGCACCCACAAACTTATTTCCAACTAGCACATCAAATGGGCTGTAAATTTTCGCATGAAGGGTTGCATGACCGTGATAGATTTGGATTCTGACATTTGGGACCCGCGAGGAAATAGCCTATCCAAGGTGGTGTCGACTTACTAGCCAGTCAATAAACGATTCTGCCTACCAGCCGTTGGATTGACATCCAACATCTGTCGTGTATCTTCTATCTCCTGTCTTCTTCTTCCTCCAGCCACCCAAACCAAACCACCCCGTCGGCTCCGCCTGCTCCCGCCTCCCATGGCTGGCTGCGCCTCCGCCGCCCTACCGTACGTACCCTCCAACGTTGGCCAGTCCCTTCCTCTATTCCCCCACACGTCCTGTTATTCTCTGGCGACGTCAGCCCCAACACGCACCTGCACCCGAACCAGTCAACCCTCGTACTCCATCCGCCTGCGACTGGACCGGCGCATCTTCCATGGCTCCTGTTCGTTCCGTCCGAGGCCTCGTTGTCGTCCTCCGCCTTGCGGCCTTGGTTCGCTCACCGTGCACGGTGCGCCACCCTCTTGCGTTGTCAACGTCGTCAACAACCGAGAGGAACAAGGAGATGTCTGTACGTGGAGAGGATGACAGTAGGGACCCACCAGCATCATGGCAGTACGCAAGCAAGTGCCTCTATATTACAAGCCCAAAAATATGGTTCCTCCTAATGGTTGGACATCTGGGGCTCACGCCATTGTCAATGTAGTCAATAAACGATAGAATTACACTACGAGCGGCTAACACCAGGGACCCAGCAGGTCGCGTGTTTTTTTAGGAACAAGCAGTTGTTATTTATACTAGTTTTACCAACGGATCAGGGTAACAACGGGGCTGTGCGGGGGGCTGTGGCCCGTCTAGCCAGGGTTTTATTTATGTTTACCACACCATGAGCCCAATTGTGTTTTTTCTTGCTAAAAATGGCTAGCCCAGTTCTATTTTTTTAATGAAATACCCAAACGAGGCCTACTTGCTTTATCAGCCCTGCTGGGCTGCAAATGTTTCAAGACGAGGAGAGTTTCATTCGGTTTGCCCAGAAATGGGATGTACATTTTTAAAACACATCAAACCGGGAATTAGTTTCAATTTTTTTCATTACAAGATTTTAAATTCCATTGATTTTTATGCATGGACAATTATTTGGATTTTATATTTATATAAATTATTTTTCAAAATAGTTTGAATGTGAATCGATATTTCGGGATTAAAAATAGTTGACTGCACTGAAATATGCAAAAAATTCTTATACTTTTTAACCGTGGCCACAATATGGGGTGTGATGCTAACAAAAAGAAGATGGGCTCCAAAAAAATTCTTAAGAATTAGCAAATGGGATGTACATTATTAGAAATAATGCACACGAGAGCAGTGATTGTTGGGTGTCCATCCAACGGCTGTCGTGCTTCTTCAATCTCTGCTTTTCCTGCTCCAGCCGCTCAAACAAGCGCCGGCGGTACTGCCTTCTCCCTCCACTCGCGGCCGGCTATGCTGCCGCGTAGGCCTCACCGCCCCACCGTACTCCCATCGCTGGCCTAGCCATCCCTCTACTCACCCACACCTGATGTTATTCTCCAGCGACAACAGACGAACCAGTAAACCCTCGTATAGTCGTACTCCCCTCCGCGTGGGAAACAACTGCCGAGTCTTCCCTGCCTCCGTGTCGTTCCCTTCCTAGGCCTCGCCGTCGTCCACCGCCCTGGTGCTCTCGGCGCGGACTGGTCAACGTGGCAATGAATGACATCCATCGGAAGTGGACTGTACATGGAGAGGCTGACAGCTGGGTCCATGGCCGCACGCAAGGAAATGCCTCCTTATTACGCGCAAAATAATGATTCCTCCACCTGACAGCTAGGACCCATAGGAAGGGCTTCTGTATTTCACGGAAAAACCGTTCCCGTCGCTGACAGGTTGGACCCACCAGCTATATCTTCGAACGCAAGGAAGTGCCTCCTTATGACGCACAAAAAACGAATACCCCCCTACTAGCTGGGACCCACCATAGTGGGTGGCTGACTTGTGGGCCTACTAAGTTGATGGGGACAGAGGGCTTTGTCAACTTAGTCAATATGAACGATTCTAGCTCCAGTAACCATATGATGTCCATCCAACGGCCATAGTGCTTCTTCAACCTCTGGTTTTCTTGCTCCAGCCGTCCAAAGCAGCGCCGGTCATGCCGCATGCTCCTGCCTCCCATGGCCGGTTGTGCTATCGCAGAGGCCTCACCGCCCCCATACTACTCCCACCGCTGGCCAGGCCATCCCTACACTCACCCACACCCCCTGTTATTCAGCGGCGACGGCAGCCTCACACCGCAGCCGAACCAGTGAACCCTCGTACTCCTCTCCACGTGGGCATCCACTGTCGCGTCTTCCCCGGCTCCGCGTCGTCCCCTTCGTAGGCCGCGCCGTCATCCACTGCCTTCGTGCTCTCGACGCAGCATGGTCAATGTGGTCAAGGACCGATTTCCATTGGAAGAGTACTGTACGTGGAGAGGCTCACAGCTGGGTCCACGGCCATAGCCCAGTTTTTTTGTGATTTGCCAAGTAAGTCGCTTTGTCAGGCCTGTTGGGCTGCAAATCTTTCAAGATGAATTGAGCTTCATTCGTCTGGCTGAAAAATAGGCCTATCAGTAATGAGAAATGGGTTGTACATTTTTAAAACACATCAAACCGGCAATTAGTTTCAAATTTCTTTTTTTCATTTCTAGATTTTAAATTGCACTGATTTTTGTGCGTAGACAATTTGTTGGATTTTATATTGATATACATTTATTTTTTAAACCAGTTTGAATGTGACTCGAAATATCGGGATTAAAAATAGTTCAGACCACACCGAAATATGCAAAATTTCATATAATTTTTTAATCGTGGCCATAATATGGGCTGTAATGCTAACAAAAAGAATATGGGCTCTAAAAAACCTTAAGAATTAGCAAATGGGCAGTAAATAATTAGAAATAATGACAGATGGGTTGTATGTTGTTTTCCACAGATTTGAGGCTTTCCTAAAAAAGATTGACGCACAAGCAGTGACTGTTGGCTTTCCATCCAATGGCCGTCGTGCTTCTTCAATCTCTGCTCTTCCTTCTCCAGCCGCTCAAACATGCGCCGGCGGGACTGCCTGCTCCCTCCTCCCCGCGGATGGCTGTGCTGCCGCGCAGGCCTCACCGCCCCACCGTACTCCCATCGCTGGCCTAGCCATCCCTCTACTCACCCACACCTGTTGTTATTCTCCGGCGACGGCAGACGAACCAGTAAACCCTCGTACAGTCATACTCCCCTCCGCGTGGGAAACAACTGTCGAGTCTTCCCTGCCTCCGTGTCGTTCTCTTCCTACGCCTCGCCGTCGTCCACCGCCCTGGTGCTCTCGGCGCGGCCTAGTCAACATGGTCAACGACCGACATGCATCTGAAGTGGACTATACGTGGAGAGGCTGATAGCTGGGTCCACGGCCGCACGCAAGGAAATGCCTCCTTATTATGCGCAAAATAATGATTCCTCCACCTGACATCTGGGACCCACCAAAAGGGCCTCTGTATTTCGTGAAAAAAATGTTACCGCCGCTGACAGCTTGGACCCACCAGCTATATCTTCGCACGCAAGGAAGTGCCTCCTTATTACGCACAAAAAATGAATACTCCCCCTACTAGCTGGGACCCAGTATAGTGGCAGTCTGACTTGTAGGCCTACTAAGTTGATGGGGACGGAGGGCTTTGTCAACTTAGTCAATATGCACGATTCTAGCTCCACTAACCATATGATGTCCATCCAATGGCCGTAGTGCTTCTTCAACCTCTGGTCTTCTTGCTTCAGCCGCCCAAACCAGCGCCGGTCGTGCCTCGTGCTCCTGCCTCCCGTGGCCGGCTGCGATGCGGCGGAGGCCTCACCGCCCCCTACTACTCCCACCACTGGCCAGGCCATCCCTCTACTCACCCACACCCCCTGTTATTCTGCGGCGCCGACAGCCTCACACCGCAGCGAACCAGTGAAACCTCATACTCCTCTACGCATGGGCATCCACTACCGCGTCTTCCCCGGCTCCGCGTCGTCCCCTTCCTAGGCCTCACCGTCGTCCACCGCCCAGGTGCTCTAGGCGCGGCGTGGTCAACATGGTCAAGGAACGGCTTCCATCAGACATGGACTGTACGTGGAGAGGCTGACAACCGTGTCCACGGCCGCAGCAAGGAAGTGCCTCCTTATTACGTGCAAAATAATTATTCCTCCACCTGATAGTGAGGACCCACCAGACGGGCCATCGTACTTCGTGAAAAAAAATTCCCCCCTGACTGTTGGGACCCACCAGCTACATCTTCGCACGCAAGGAAGTGCCTGACAGTCGGGACCCACCTGGTCGAAGCATACGTAGCATTGTCATTTTGGTCGCGAACGTGTACGTACATACTGGTCGATGTAGAGGCGTGCACGTGTCATAGTAGAGGTGCGCACGTAGCATGTACACGTACGTACAGCAGCCAATGTGCAAGAAAGAAAATACGGCCACGTACGTACATACGGGCAGGGTCTCGAATGCCTACTCGCGCATACATATGGCCAGGGCTCGTGTACATGGCTGGGTCGGAATGGAGAAACAACATCGTCGTCGTGTTCATGGGGAACCAACCGGCTGGGTCAGAATGGAATGCGTCGTCGTGTTCATCGGGAGGGCTTGGACAGAACAACGGATGGAAACGAGGCCTGGCGTACCGCAGAACGGAGGAAACGGCCTTGTATTCGACCGGCCATGTTCGAAAATGGGATCATGTTCATCGGGGGGGTTTGACATATCGCAAAACGGAAGAAATGGACCTCCTATGGTCGAAACGGGGGGTCCTGTTGATCGGGAGGGGTGTGGCGTACCAACGGAGGAAACGGACTTGTGTTGGAGCGCTACGGTCGAAACAGGGGTCCTGTTCATTGGGAGGGGTGTGGCGTACCGCAAAACGGGACTCCGCGGGATACTGTTCATCTCCACCATCGACCCCCTCAAGCCTCCACGGGCTACTGTTCATCCACCGTCGACCTCCTCCAGCCTCCACCTGCGACGGTTCATCCATGGGCTCCTGTTCATCCAGCCTCCACCGTGCGCTACTCCACCAGCTACTATTCAACCATCCCTCTCCACGGGCTCCTGTTCAACAACCCCTCCACGGGCTACTGTTCATCCTGTCCTCCACCTTCTACTATTCATCCTGCCCTCCACGGGGTGGTCCTGTTAATCCTGCCCTCCACGAGGTCCTGTTCATCCAGCCCCAACCGGCTTGATCGATCGAGGTATTGTTCATCCGGAGGCAACACCACGGGGTCTTGTTCATCCACCCCCACTGGGAACTGTTCATCCACCCCCCGCAACGCTCACTGTTCATCCAGAGGCAGCATCGATCGACTTTAGTTAGCAGCAGTAGCGAAGGAATCGCTCGATCGGGTTTAGTTAACAGCCATCGATTGATCTCTCGGGTTCAGTAACGTGTAGCCTGTAGTGCAATCGCTCGGGTTCAGTTAGAGCCCAACGCCTCGATCGGGTTCAGTTAAAGCCCAATGCCCCGCACACACGCGCGTATGTACGAGAGAAACACGCATAGCTCGGCCCCCGACCACCCACCGTAATTGGGGACTCCCCGATATTTTCCGCGCCCTCACTTCTACCATGGTTTTTTCTATCATGGACGGCCCAAAGAATGTCATGCAGCTGCGTCTTCGGCCCGCCCAGGATGAAAAGCCCATTTTCTGTCATGATTTTTTGTCATAGAAGTAGGACCCCACCACATCTATGATGATACCGGGTTTTGTCACAATTATCGTCATAGAAGTGTCATAAGTATGACAGAAAAAATTTCGTTCGGCCGAAAATGTCACGGATGTGTCTTTTTTTGTAGTGTACACCGCATGGCATACTTTATAGAACCTATGGACGAGGCATAAGGAATGGCTTTCATTCTCTCTCTATCTTCTGCCGTGGTCGGGCTTTGAGTCTTACTCAACTTCACACCTTGCAACACACACAAGAACTCTTTCTTTGACTGTTCCATTTTGAACTACTTCAAAAACTTGTCAAGGTATGTACTCATTGAAAAATATATCAAGAGTTTTGATCTATCTCTATAGATCTTGATTCTCAATATGTAAGTAACTTCACTGAGGTCTTTCTTTGAAAAAAACTCCTTTCAAACGCTACTTTATGCTTTCCAGAAAATTCTACATTATTTCCGATCAACAATTTGTCATTCACATATACTTATCAGAAATGTTGTAGTGCTCCCACTCACTTTCTTGTAAATACAGGCTTCACCCCAAGTCTGTATAAAACCATATGCTTTGATCACTTTATCAAAGCATATATTCCAACTCCGAGATGCTTGCACCAGTCCATAGATGGATCGCTGGAGCTTGCTTACCTTGTTAGCACCTTTAGGATCGACAAAACCTTCTAGTTGCATCATATACAACTCTTTTTTAAGAAATCCATTAAGGAATGCAGGTTTGACATCCATTTGCCAGATTTCATAAAATGCAGCAACTGCTAACATGATTCGGACAGACTTTTAAGCACCGATACGAGTGAGAAAATCTCATCGTAGTCAACACCTTGAAATTGTCGAAAACATTTTGCGACAATACGAGCTTTGTAGATAGTAACACTACTATCAGTGTCCGTCTTCCTCTTGAAGATCCATTTATTCTCAATGACTCGCTGATCATCGGGAAAGTCAATCAAAGTCCATACTTTGTTCTCATACATGGATCCCATCTCAGATTTCATGGCCTCAAGCCATTTTATGGAATCTGGGCTCATCATCGCTTCCTCATAGTTCATAGATTCATCATGGTCTAGTAACATGACTTCCAGAATAGGATTACCGTACCACTCTGGTGCGGACCGTACTCTGGTTGACCAATGAGGTTCGGTAGTAACTTGATCTGAAGTTTCATGATCATCATCATTAGCTTCCTCGCTAATTGGTGTAGGAATCACTGGAACTGATTTCTGTGATGAACTACTTTCCAATTCGGGAGAAGGTACAATTACCTCATCAAGTTCTACTTTCCTCCCACTCACTTTTTTTGAGAGAAACTCCTTCTCTAGAAAGGATCCGTTCTTAGCAACAAAATATCTTGCCTTCGGATCTGTGATAGAAGGTGTACCCAATAGTTTCTTTTGGGTATTCTATGGAGACGCACTACTCCGATTTGGGATCGAGCTTATCAGTTTGAAACTTTTTCACATAAGCATCGCAACCCCAAACTTTAAGAAACGACAGCTTTGGTTTCTTTCCAAACCATAGTTCATACGGTGTCATCTCAACGGATTTAGATGGTGCCCTATTTAACGTGAATGCCGATGTCTCTAATGCATAACCCCAAAACGATAGTGGTAAATCGGTAAGAGACATCATAGATCGCACCATATCCAATAAAGTACGATTACAACGTTCGGACACACCATTATGCTGTGGTGTTCCAGGTGGCGTGAGTTGCGAAAATATTCCACATTGTTTCAAATGAAGACCAAACTCGTAACTCAAATATTCGCCTCCGCGATCAGATCGTAGAAACTTTATTTTCTTGTTATGATGATTTCCACCTTACTCTGAATTTCTTTGAACTTCTCAAATGTTTCAGATTTATGTTTCATTAAGTAGATATACCCATATCTGCTCAAATCATCTATGAAGGTAAGAAAATAACGATACCCGCCGCGAGCCTCAACACTTATCGGTTCGCATACATCAGTATGTATTATTTCCAATAAGTCAGTTGCTCGCTCCATTGTTCCGGAGAACGGATTCTTAGTCATCTTGCCCATGAGGCATGGTTCGCAAGCATCAAGTCATTCATAATCAAGTGATTCCAAAATTCCATCAGCATGGAGTTTTTTTATGCGCTTTACACCAATATGACCTAAACGACAGTGCCACTATAAGTTACACTATCATTATTAACTTTGCATATTTTGGCTTCAATATTATGAATATGTGTATCACTACGATCAAGATTCAATAAACCATTCACCTTGGGTGTATGACTTCAGAAGATTTTATTCATGTAAACAGAATAACAATTATTCTTTGACTTAAATGAATAACCGTATTGCAATAAACATGATCCAATCATATTATGCTCAACGCAAACACCAAATAACATTTATTTTAGGTTTAACACTAATCCTGAAGGTAAAGGGAGTGTGCAATGGTGATCTTATCAACCTTGGAATCACTTCCAACACACATCATCACCTCGTCCTCAACTAGTCTTTGTTTATTTTGCAACTCCCGTTTCGAGTTACTACTCTTAGCAACTGAACTAGTATCAAATACCGAGGGGTTTTCTATAAACACTAGTAAAGTACACATCAATAACATGCATATCAAATATACCTTTGTTCACTTTGCCATCCTTCTTATCCGCCAAGTATCTAAGGCAGTTCCACTTCCAGTGACCATTTCCTTTGCAGTAGAAGCACTCAGTTTCAGGCTTGGGTCTATCTTTGGGCTTCTTCATGGGAGTGGAAACTTTCTTGCCATTCTTCTTGAAGTTCACTTTCTTTCCCTTGCCCTTTTACTTGAAACTAGTGGTCTTGTCAACCATCAACACTTGATACTTTTTCTTGATTTCTACCTTCACCGATTTCAGCATCGCGAATAGCTTTGGGAATCGTTTCCGTTATCCCTTGCATATTATAGTTCATCACGAAGTTCTAGTAACTTGGTGATAGTGACTAGAGAACTCTGTCAATCACTATCTTATCAGGAAGATTAACTCCCACTTGATTAAAGTGATTGTAGTACTCAGACATTCTGAGCACATGCTCACTCGTTGAGCTATTCTCCTCCATCTTGTAGGCAAAGTACTATCATAGGTCTCATACCTCTTGACACGGGCGTGAGTATGAGATACCAATTTCAACTCTTGGAACATCTTATATGCTGTGTGGTGTTCAAAACATTTTTGAAGTCCCGGTTCTAAGCCGTAAAGCATGGTGCACTAAACTATCAAGTAGTCATCATATCGAGCCTATCAAACGTTCATAACGTCTGCATCTGCTCCTGCAATAGGTCTGTAACCTAGCGGTGCATCAAGGACATAATTCTTTTGTGCAGCAATGAGGATAATCCTCATATCACGGACCTAGTCCGCATCATTGCTACTATCATCTTTCAACATAGTTTTTCTCTAGGAACATATCAAAAATAAACAGGGAGATACATCGCGAGCTACTGATCTACAACATAGTTATGCAAATACTATCGAGACTAAGTTCATGATAAACTAAAGTTCAATTAATCATATTATGTAAGAACTCCCACTTATATAGACATCCCTCTAGTCATCTAAATGATCACGTGATCCAAATCAACTAAACCATGTCCGATCATCACGTGAGATGGAGTAGTTTTCAATGGTGAACATCACTATGTTGATCATATCTACTATATGATTCACGCTCGACCTTTCGGTCTCCAATGTTCCGAGGCCATATCTGCATATGCTAGGCTCGTCAAGTTTAACCTGAGTATTCCGCTTGTGCAAAACTGGCTTGCACCTGTTGTATGTGAACGTAGAGCTTATCACACCCGATCATCACGTGGTGTCTCGGCACGACGAACTATCGCAATGGTGGATACTCACGGAGAACACTTATACCTTAAAATTTTAGTGAGGTATCATCTCATAATGCTACCGTCGTACTAAGCAAAATAACATGCATAAAAGATAAACATCACATGCAATCAAAATATGTGACATGATATGGCCATCATCATCTTGTGCCTTTGATCTCCATCTCCAAAGTACCGTCATGATTTCCATCGTCACCGGCATGACACCATGATCTCCATCATCTTGATCTCTATCAACGTTTCGTCACATGGTCGTCTCACCAACTATTGCTATCGCATAGCGATAAAGTAAAGCAATTGTTTGGTGCTTGCATCTTATGCAATAAAGAGACAACCATAAGGCTCCTGCTAGTTGCCGATAACTTTAACAAAACATGATCATCTCATACAAAAATTTATATCTTATCACGTCTTGACCATATCACATCACAACATGCCTTGCTGAAAGGATCGAGAAGAGGTGTCTAGAGAGGGGTGAATAGACTCTTAGCAAGAAAAGTTGCAGTTTTTAATTTCTTTAAGTTGAAGTGGAGTTTTGGCACAAGTTTAAACATTCACAATACATATCAAGCAAGCATGACAAGAGTGTATGAGCAGCGGAAAGTAAATCATGCAAGTTGCAAGAATGTAAAGGGATGGGATTGGAATGTGCAAACACAATTGGAGACACGGAAATTTTTGGCGTGGTTCCGATAGGTGGTGCTATCGTACATCCACGTTGATGGAGACTTCAACCCACGAAGGGTAACGGTTGCGCTAGTCCACGGAGGGCTCCACCCACGAAGGGTCCATGAAGAAAGCAACCTTGTCTATCCCACCATGGCCATCACCCACGAAGGACTTGCCTCACTAGGGTAGATCTTCACGAAGTAGGGGATCTCCTTGCCCGTACAAACTCCTTGGTTCAACTCCACAATCTTGACGGAGGCTCCCAAGTGACACCTAACCAATCTAGGAGACACCACTCTCCAAAAGGTAATAGATGGTGTGTTGATGATGAACTCCTTGCTCTTGTGCTTCAAGTGATAGTCTCCTCAACACTCAACCCTCTCTCATAGGATTTGATTTGGTAGAAAGATGATTTGAGTGGAAAGCGACTTGAGGAAGGCTAGAGATCAAGATTTATGTGGTTGGAATGGAATATCTTGACCTCAACACAAGTGTAGGTGGTTCTCTCTCAGAAAATGTATGTTGGAAGTGTAGGCATGTTTTGATGGCTCTCTCCATGAATGAAGAGTGGGTGGAGGGGTATATATAGCCTCCACACAAAATCTAACCATTACACACAAATCACCAAACTCGGTGGGACCGAATCATATAACTCGGTCGGACCGATTTAGTTCAAAATGTGAACGTTAGGATATTTGTTGGGACCGACATGTCAACTCGGTGGGACCGATTCCATTAGGGTTAGGGCATAACGTAATCTCGGTGAGACCGATTACACAAACTCGGTGGGACCGATTTTGGTAATAGGCAAACAGAGAGTTGGTCAGGCAAACTCGATGGGACTGATTCGCTCATCTCGGTTAGACCAAAACGTTATGAAGGGGAAACAGAGAGTTTGCATTGCAATCTCGGTGGGACCGATCACTCATCTCGGTTGGACCAAAATGTTACGAAGGGAAACAGAGAGTTTGCAATCCCATCTCGGTGAGACCGAGATCCCTATCGGTGAGACCGAAGTGACTAGGGTTTCTGGCAGTGGCTATGTCAAGTGAACTCAGTGGGGGCGGATAGAAAGTTTAAGTGGGGCTGAGTTTGACTTTTGGTTTGGGGCAAATGTGGATGTGAGAAAGTGGTTGAGGCCTTTGGAGCATGCCACTAAGCACTTTGAGCAAGCAAGCCATTAAGCAACACCTCATCCCCTCTTAATAGTATTGGCTTTCCTATGGACTCAATGTGATCTTGGATGACTAAAATGAAAAATGTAGAGTCCCGAGCTTTGAGCTTGAGCCAATCATTTGTCTTCATCATCTTGAAGGGGTCCCACATCCTCTATTCCATGCCACTCCACTGTTGGACTTATCTGAAATATGCTAGATGAAAGTATTAGTCCAACAAGAGATATGTTGACATTAATTACCAAAATCACCCAGGGAGCACTTGTGCTTTCACTTGCAAAAACAAGTTAGACGTCCTCTACTTTATTGTTGCAAGTTTTACGTGGCTGCTACAGGCTGAGCAAGAACCATTCTTACCTACGCATCAAAAACCACAACGTGGTATAGTGATTGCTTTTTGATCTTCAGAAAAAACCCTGTTCATTGAATCCAATTCAACTAAAGTTGGAGAAACTGACACCGACCAGCCACATGTGTGCAAAGCACGTCGGTAGAACCAGTCTCACGTAATCGTACATGTAATGTCGGTCTGGGCCACTTCATTTAACAATACTGTCGAATCAAGAATCAACTAGTGACGGCAAGCAATATGTATATACCCACGCCCACAACTCCTTTGTGTTATACTCGTGCATATAACATCTATGCATAGACCTGGCTCGGATGCCACTGTTGGGAACGCAGTAATTTCAAAATTTTCCTATGCACACGCAAGATCATGGTGATGCATAGCAACGAGAGGGGAAGAGTGTTTTCTACGTACCCTCGTAGACCGTAAATGGAAGCGTCATGACAACGTGGTTGATGTAGTCGTACGTCTTCACGATCCGACCGATCCTAGTACCGAAAGTATGGCACCTCCGCGATCTGCACATGTTCGGCTCGGTGACGTCCCACGAACTCTCGATCCAGCTGAGTGTCGAGGGAGAGCTTCGTCAGCACGACGGCGTGATGACGGTGATGATGATGCTATCAGAACAGGGCTTCGCCTAAGCACCACTACGATATGACCGAGGTGGATTATGGTGGAGGGGGGCACCGCACACGGCTGGAAACAATCAACTCGTGTGTCTATGGGGTGCCCCCTGGCCACGTATATAAAGGATGGAGGGAGGAGGAGGCCGGCCCTCATAGGGCGCGCCCAAAGTGTGGAGTCCTACTAGGACTCCCTAGTGCTAGTAGGATTCCACCTCCCACATGGAATAGGAAAAAGGGAAGGGAGAAGGAGAAGGAAGGAAGGGGGCGCCCCCTTTCCCTAGTCCAATTCGGACCAGTCCATGGGGAAGGGGCGTGACCACCCTTGAGGCCTTTCTCTCCTTTCCCGTATGGCCCATTAAGGCCCAATACAAATTCCCGTAACTCTCTCCGGTACTCCGAAAAATACCCGAATCACTCGGAACCTTTCCGATGTCCGAATATAGCCTTCCAATATATCGATCTTTACGTCTCAACCATTTCGAGACTCCTCGTCATGTCCCCGATCTTATCCGGAACTCCGAACAAACTTCAGTCATCAAATCACATAACTCATAATACAAATCGTCACAAAACGTTGAGCGTGCGGACCCTACGGGTTCGAGAACTATGTAGACATGACCAAGACTCATCTCCAGTCAATAACCAATAGCGGAACCTGGATGCTCATATTGGTTCCTACATATTGTATGAAGATCTTTATCAGTCAAACTGCATAACAACATACGTTGTTCCCTTTGTCATCGGTATGTTACTTGCCCGAGATTCGATCGTCGGTATCTTAACACCTAGTTCAATATCATTACCGGCAAGTCTCTTTACTCGTTCCATAATGCATCATCCCGCAGCTAACTCATTAGTCACAATGCTTGCAAGGCTTATAGTGATTTGCATTACCGAGAGGGCCCAGAGATACCTCTTCGATACACGGAGTGACAAATCCTAATCTTGATCTATGCCAACTCAACAAACACCATCGGAGACACCTGTAGAGCATCTTTATAATCACCCAGTTATGTTGTGATGTTTGATAGCACACAAGGTGTTCCTTCGGTATTCGGGAGTTGCATAATCTCATAGTCTGAGGAACATGTATAAGTCATGAAGAAAGCAGTAGCAATGAAACTGTAACGATCATAATGCTAAGCTAACGAATGGGTCTTGTCCATCACATCATTCTCCTAATGATGTGATCTCGTTCATCAAATGACAACACATGTCTATGGTTAGGAAACATAACCATCTTTAATAAATGAACTAGTCAAGTAGAGGCATACTAGGGACACTTTGTTTTGTCTATGTATTCACACATGTACTAAGTTTCCGGTTAATATAATTCTAGCATGAATAATAAACATTTATCATGAAATAAGGAAATAAATAATAACTTTATTATTGCCTCTAGGGCATATTTCCTTCAAAAAGGAGGGCATATAAGTACTCGAGAGCAACCCACGCACAATGCAAACCCATTGCGAGAGGCGAAATGACCTCCATCGACCCAGGAACAACGTAGGAGAGGTTCCAGGCAAAAACCAGACCCAGTGTAGGCCAACTGACGGATAGGTGGCTGAGCCATCCTAGCCCGACCAGTGGACAAACCAGCTCATGCGATGCAACACGCTGCCTTGGGTGCCCGCGCGCGTCACCGGCTCGTGTGAGCGAGCCATGCGGTGTTCGACTCGCGCAAGCGACGCAACCCGAAAGAAGGCGATGGACACTAACAGGGCGACCGACCTGTCCCATCGTGCGAGCAAGCGTGCAAGAGGGTGCATGCGGGCGCGACGAAACCCAACATAGAGTGGAAGACTCGGTCACGCCCATGGCCCACGCGTCATGGACCATGGAGGAAAGTCGTCCGCACACCCGCGTAGACCAGACAACGCGTAGATACTCAGGGAGCCAACGCCAAACGGACGGCGCACAGAGCACTCCCGAGGGAGTTGGCTCGAGGCACAGCTGCCCAGGCTGGCGTGAGAGAGCAAGCTCGAACAGGGTTGACGAATATCGACAGATGGGTCTGAACTCCCCGTTGCATACTGGACCTCATACTCGCGCGTGCTAGAAAACACAATAATACTGTGGCCCCGGGTATGCCCGCGGTCCACCCATCATGGACCCCTGAGGTGAGTCGCCCAAGTGCGTGCCGTAGGGGCAAATTGAATTGCACAAAGAGACCTAGGGAGACCCCCGCGACACGCCTCAGCGAAACGGACGACGCGAAGTGCACTCTCACTCATAGAGGCTTAGAGAAGATGGGTACTTCAGCATTCTTTATAGGAGTAATAAGACTTGACTTCACGCCTGCAATCCTTAGACCTTTAATCCAGAACTTGTCTTGATCACATTTCATAGCTAACTTAATTAGCCCAGAAAAATTGACTACCATCCACTAAAATGTTGGTATCAAGCAATAGCAGCGGGCAATCGCGACATAGATCTTTGGCTCTTGGTTGCCACTACATTTGAATTGGAAAAACGATAAAAAACAATGCAAAACAATTATCTCTTTAATACTCATGTGAAAAGTTTCGCAATGGAATGACTTTCATGGTATTCTGGGCCCAAAAAATATCACTTAATAAACTTACCACCCACACTGTTTGTAGTCGCAGTTTTGTTATTTTTTCCCCAAAGTCCACGAAAGTCACTCATTCACGAAACTTTTTATACAAGTTTATTTTCTCAAATACGCAGAGTGTGTATCATATATTAAAGAGAAAATGGAAGACTCCCTCCACATTTGATGTTACAGGGTTAATTACACGTGGCACAATGCCAACTCCACTAAAACATCTACTAAGGGCAATTACTCGCTACTAGCCCATGGTGCCATGCCAACAAACAACCCTTCGACTTCCCCTCATATCAGGCTTGATTATTTCCATACTCTGCCCTTGTTGTCGATTCGTTGGAGTACTTGTCATGTGGATGTTGTCGCTCCATTGAAGACCACGACATTGCAGTGTTTCCAAATTTCCCACAAGACGAGAAGGTAGATCGCCCTCACCACTTTCCGATGATGTCCACTTTCCTCCTGCTTGATGCACCACTCGGGCAACGTCTCGTCTGGTAGGGGTGCTCTCCCCGGCTGCCCCATGACCGTCCAAACCCTTCCTCTGACCTCCCTTGCGAAGACGCATCCAATCATGACGAGGGTCATGGTCTCGTTCTGCTGGTCACATAGTGGGTAAGCGCTTTGATGTGATAGTCCTCTTCTTACTAATCTGTCAGATGTCCAACATCGGTCCTTGATTGCCAGCCATGCAAAAAAATGACACCGCAACAGAGCTCTCTACTTCCATGTAAATGCAGCTGTTGGTGCGCCCTCAAGCCCTGCGACTTTGGGAGCGTATACGGATCTAGCGGAGAACATGCCATCCTTATCCCATGCCCAGTGGATTGAGTCACGCCCTCCGGTCTGGATCTGGACCTCTTCCACCCTTCGCCACACGTCCAAGAATATGATAGAGCCTTTGAGACAGTGCGTGTTGATCTAGATTTCCTTGATAGCATCCGATATAGCAGCGGTGCCAGTTCCTCAATCCTTGGACCCTCGATTTATACAAGTATAACACTATATCATCTTCGAAAAGGATTAATTTTTTTGAACCTTTTTTGCAATTTCTAAATTATACTATTATTCTCAAAATATCAGGCGCGATGGGACCCAAGACTCGCTGGCCATTTCCGCGGGTGCTCGGCCCGCACGATTTTTATCCCTGCAGTCAAGATCATGAAAACGAAAGAAAGGAACACCATCATCACGAGTTCACGGCTCGACCGGACGTCCAGATGCAGCATAAGTTCGTCCAGTCACCCTCGAGGCCTGATCGGCCGATGGAACGGAATGAGTCGTCACGGTAAAGCGATCAAAGCCTGGCTGCCAGGGACCGCAGGATGCATGGGTGCATCCGCGTCCGCGCGCCACATAATACAGACGCTGACATACAAAACTCTGCGTCCATGCACCTTGATTCTGGAACCGTCGATCGATTTCCTAGGAGTTCGTCAGATTTGTCTTTTTGGCGCCCATGTGATCCGAGCCGATCCCTCGGCCGATTTGGCCGCACCTCTCCCGCCCGTGGTGGGCGGCGGTGCTGTCTCTCACGGGAGGGCGGTAGCTTTGGGCGGCATTCATGGACAGGGTGGACGTGAAGGGAGAAAGGGAAAGCGAGCAGAGCACAGGGAAAGGTGATTAAAGATGTTGCATTGCATGGCGATTGGCAAAGCACACGGACATGGGAGGCTTGCCCGGGACTGAAGAAAAGGCCGCTTTCCTTCATCTTTCTGGAGATCTGCGGAATATTTGGTCATGTGAGGCAGCTAACCAACTTACCCACTAGTTCAGGTTCTGTAAAAGCCCCAGGTCAGTACTGTGAAGTTGCTGTGGTGAAGCATAATCAACTTGCCTTGTAGTAGTATGCTACTGATATTTGTGAGAAAATTGGCAGAAAACTGAACTTTGTTTTCTGAAACTTGCGCCCGCTCTGGGTGCTAGCCTAGTTGTTGTTTGAAATCGTTTTGCTGTTTATAAGGCTCATTTCAACCGGAAAAGGAGGGAGTATGATGCATCATAAAAGAGGAGAAAGCAGTGAGTCGACGTGATGCCTAGTCGCTCACAAAGTGCACCTAAGCTTTTTGTGCCATCCCATGGAAGCTGCCAGGAGTTGTCTTTGACAAAGTGCTATTGCTACAAGTAGATTTTAATGGCCCGGGAGAAGAAGCGAAGGCTTCCAAAGTCGTACTCATACAAAACATAGCGCAGCATTAGCATGTAAAAAAAAGTCTCTGCATGGACAAAAAGGGCTCCACTTTCTTGAGAAGAACAAAATTTTGCAAAGCACCCACAATGCATTGACTCAGATCATCACGTGAAATTTGGCATCTAATTGTCAAACCTAGGGCCTGCTTCTGTATGTGCTTTGAGTGGCTCAATGCTTTTGTCATGTCACTGCAACAGATGTTTCTAAAGGCAAATTCATGCAGCTAATCCTGGAACGAACATGATTAGGATGGGACAATCTTAACACTTAATGGCATGGCAATGCTGCCTGCTATAGGTGGATTATTTGAAGAGTAAAAGCAAAGGGAAAGGCGATAATCCAAAGGAGAAGATCGTGTGGTGGTTGCATTTTGGCTTTGAAGACGAAAGCGGACGGACGGAAACAGTTGGGCCAGCGCTGCCGAAGTTTCGCAGAAACACATTATTTGCATTCTCGTGGGGACTGTTTGTTGGTACCTTCATTTAACTAACTGAAAGCAAGCCGTCATCAACCATGCATCGATCTGTCGTGCATGCATGTGCCCCTGAGTTGTCTTAAATCCTCCATGGTCTCACCATTCCAACGCAAGCCAGCATTCTCATGGGGAGTACTCCTACTGATTAATCTTAGTTCAGTGCGGTAAATAATTGGTTTTGCTACTTTGCCAGTAGAATCGTGTTGCCCACCCTAAAAAATGGTAGGGTCTTACGCCACAAAACCGCCCTGCCACCAATCTTACTTAACAAAATTATGAACGACACTAAATTGTGGATCACTGCAAGAGCCAAGCAACTAGGGACGATCATTTTGTGAGAGTAACCATTCATGGGTTGTATTGGGGGACACTTGCAAAACCCTATTCTCCCCTTAATTAATAGGTGAGGTAAATGTTATGCCTTTGTTTTGAAACTTCACTAGTTGTGGTCCATGGCAATGTCCCGGTTGATGGTATCTGCCTAATCATGAAGCAAGGTCCCCAGTTCCTCCTCGGAGAGGTCATCCGAGCGAACTATTGTTTCCCAGTCAGGTATGAATGAGCAAACGTTTTCGTTCGCTAAAAAACACTCCCAGCAAATGCTTAGAATTGTCTTGCGAAAACAGATAAATTTATCATGCTATTGTATAAGGATTAGTCATGTTCTAAAATAAAAAAATAACATGTATAAATATTTGTTAGAAAATTGCCATTCCAATGTAGAGTAATTGTTATGCGTTTTCAGGGCTTTGTTATGATTGTAACATGGAGAAGTGCAAGTCTGGAAAATGAAAATGGTGAAAAATGTCATGCTCAGGATTTATCATGCTGGCTGAAGGAGTGCTGGCTGAAGGAGATTGTCATGCTACATCAGGGAAAAAGGTGAAAATTGCAATGCTCTATAAACAAAAAATTGGCATTCTAAATGTGTTTACTCAGGTTGTCATCGTGAGCACCGTTTAGTTCCAACAGCTCATGGTCCAGCCAGAGAGTGTGAAAGCAAACGCTAAAGATTCACACATAGGACTGCGTCTGAGGCGCTCACACGGGAGCTCTAAAAATTTACCCAAATGATAAATGACACACGTGTGACATGAAGCACTTCAGCCCTGTCGTTTTTTACAAACAAAGTTGCCATCCGAAAAGAAAGAACAAACCTCAAAATAACTTAAACTTGCTATCCGAAAAGAAAGTTGTCATGCTTGACAACTAAAATTGTCATCCTCGCATCACTAAATTTGTCATAAAAAATATTCGGACTTGCCATGTGTCCGTGCCACACGTGTGGCACTTATCAGGGTCCAAAATCATTTAGGGTAAAAGTTGTGGTGTCTAGTTAAAAATGGCTTTTGTAGTATGTTTTTCCTTACCGCGTGGGACATCTAGTTCGCAAACTCAAAATTCATATAGTATGTTTTTCTATTTTTGTAGGGGAAAATAATGCACTTGTCGATCAAAGAACTTTCTCGTGCTCTGCCTCACTCCAGACAAAGGAGTGATTTGATTACGCACTCAACTACTCACCGAAGCGGGGCAGACAAATGTTGGAAACTAGTAGGGGCTCAACGTAAAGAGCATCTTTGTCACACACTAAATAAAACATATAAAAAGCCTTGTCTTTTTCACACAAATACAAATACGGAGCCAGCAGGTTGCACAATGGACAAAATCAAAGTTCACAGCTACGAAGCATATCGCAAAAGGAACACGTGCCAATAAGTGCAGCACCTCTCTTTACGTTAAAAAGAAGTGCAACAACTCTCGAAGTATATTTCTCTTCAGAGAATTTTTGTGCATAATCTTCTACCATAATTCAGTAAAAAAAAGGGTTCTGCAAATAGTGTTTTAGCGGTAAGCCACATTTTATTAAGACGGAGTTCGGTTTACATGAATAATAACCGGGTCACGGGACAATCCCAGCCACATATGGCAACCCACTCCTAACGACGATGAAAATTTAGCTAAACTATGTGTCTTAAAATTTAATATACAACCTTCAAAAATAAAATCACAAGTGATGAATTCCATCGCTCTAGCTTCGATCTCTTTGATGATTGTGCTACATGTTCCCACCGGTCCCTGCTTTATCTTAGCAATGATTGGTTTGCAGTCATATGCGATAACTATTCACCTTAAGGAGAGATCAAGCGCTAAAGCTAACGCTTCTCTGCAAGCAAGTACTTCCAATGGTCTATGGGAACAACCCGACCCCCGCATCCCTCCTCGAGGCAACACGGGGGGAACCTCAGATCCCCGCCGTCGGCCAACCCCCCATCCCTCCCCTCCCCCCTCATCGCCGTTGAGGGCCTCTCTCATGGAAAGCCCTGGCAGGGCCGGCGGCGGCGGGGCCTCTCTTCGGCACAGCTCCTCGCCCCATGGCCATGGTGCGGTGCTCAGTCATCGGTGGGGTTTGGTGGCGTGGTGCCACGAGGGCGCGGTGGCTGCGGGGTTGATGTGAGCTCCGTCCGGTGGTGGTGCATGCGGCTGCGGCGGCCGGAGGTCTCGATTCCATCCCGATCCCCCCTGGATCTGGATCTGGCTGGTCGGGACCCGGGCATGGTTGCCTGCGGGCGTGGTGATACCGGGCTTCCACGGCTGCTGGGCACAGTGATGGTGCTGGCAGTTTGCGTTGGGGGCTCGATGTGGTGGTGGTCGACGACGGTGCACAACAAGAGACGTGGAGATGCGGCGCTCTTGGCGGGGACAACAACGGTGTGGTGAGGCGGGCTGGTGGCAGCGACACGTACTGGAGGCGGCGGCGCGAACCGCCATCTAGGTGGGGGGCGGAGCTACGATGGTTCAGCTAGGAGGGAGTTCCTGGCGAGCAGAGACAGTCTGGGCCACCTCTGGGCTGTGTGGCGAGCGGCGGTGGTCTCCCAGTGGTGCCGGTGTGGGAGTTGCCCGCGGCTAGGTGTGGGATCATCGAAAGTCTGTCACTTTGGAACGACTAATAGACTTCGGTGTCAGTTCTAGCCCTTGTTGGAGGAGTTGGGTGGCTGTGGTTCCTCGGACAGGTTGTGGCGTTTGGTGGGCGGCGCTTATCCTTGTTGTGCGCTCTGTTGGCGGTCCTTTTCTATGCAGCCACAATGGCGAGGCGTTGTGGTGGCGGCGGTGCGTAGCGTCTTGGACGGTGTTGCCCAATTCCTTCGAGGTGTGGAGATGTGTGATGACCAGATGAAAATCTTGCACAGCTCTTGCCGGGATGGCGGTGATGGTGCCCGTGGGTGCCGTCCCCCTCCTTGGAGGCATCGCCAAGGTGTTTCGACATTTCCCTCGTTCGTGTGGAGTTAGTTGTTGTCTCCGGGCGAAAGCCTTGATTCAGTCGGATCAACACGATGGCGGCGTACTCGACGTCGCTCCTCTGTTGGGAGCATCGTGCTTGGAGACATGGCTTTGTTCCTCGTGGCTCTTCTCCGGTGTTTGCCGTGGTCCTATTCTGATACCCGGCGGCGCTATGCGCGACCATGACTGGTGCATCCAAGACGGTGTTTTCCTCAGATCGGAGCAAGTCCTGCCATTTACCTGCCACCTCCTCTTGGCATTCAGGGTGGATGGTGTTTCGACAAGCGAAGTTATGTGGGAGCAGTTGGTCTTCAGAGGTGCTCGGTGTGTGTCGAGACGCGGTGTTGTTATCTGTTAGGGCAGGCGCTTGTGCTTTGTAGTGTTGTATGGCCGTTGGTGCCTCTGTGTGGTGTTTGTACTATTCTCGTTGTTCGCAATGAATGGTAGTCTTTTTATACTTACAATTCTGTCTTCTATAAAGCTATGATACGCCTAGGCGTACTTTCAAGAAAAGAAAAAAATGTTTCGGGTTGTGTATATCGCTGAATACCATTGCCGAGGATCTCGGAAAATTCCCATCATGGTCTCTGCATACTGCTGCTGAAGCTCCCACATTTCCATTCGTCGACAAACCGCCACCAACATGTATTTTCGCCATGCTCGGACTAGATGCCTTCCACACGTACCCCGCATTTGGTCTCCTAGTTGATGAGCTCGCATGATGAATCTTTGCCCGTTTCGGTTCCTAGATGCCTGCTAACTTTGAGATGAAACTATTGGCAAAAGAATTAGTGGCATGAGGACTCTCGAGAATTCCTTCGTGCATAGCTTTACGGCGCGCTGTCCAAATCGCCCAGATAGTTATTAGCGTCTTGATCAAGTGTTCATGCGGCATCTCATCTATCAATGCAAAAATCCATCTCTTAGCATTTCCTTCCGTAGAAGCTTGCAAGTGAGTAGTGATATCATTATCGGTTAGGGCCCAGACTCACTGAGCCATTGAGCATTCTGGGAGTGAATGTCGCCATGAGTAATGTACTCCACACATCTGACATTGTTCACTAGTCGCCATCTTCCTGTTATGTCTGGCATCTTCAGTTGGAATCGAGTGTTTAGCAAGAATCCATATAATGTTACTAATTTTACTAGGCACATCCACGGACCACAACGAGGACCATGCTTTTGCTTCTGACTCGTAGTTTGAACTTCCCGCCCTTCCTTTAAGCCAGCCCTCTCTCCTCTTCTTCGTATCTACTATCATCTAATACGCCGAGGGCATTGAAAATAGTCCACTCTTTTCATGATTCCATGCCCAAAAATCGTCCATCCTTCTTGTGCATAAAGGTATACCTAGGCCTTCTTCGGATCTTCTCCTCCTCACAGCTTCATCGGCACCGCACTGGAGTCGGTTTGAACGGCGCAACTTCAAGAATCCCGCTTCATGGAGCAAAGTCCCCTCGCTGTGCAAAAATGAGAAGCAGGACAATCCCCGCTCTTAAAAACCGAAGGAGGTGGAGTTGTAGATTATTACTCGATATGCCACCGCCAAGTGACCTAGGGGTAGCATACCGATTCGCTCGACATGTTATTACTCCAGCTGAAATCTAGTTTGCCTTTCCTTTGAACTGGCCTACAAAAATCTTATTGGGCTATTAGCCCAACTAACCAATTGGAAGTGGACATGGCCTCCCAAACAGTTTCTATCGACCCAATTTTTGTATGAGAAGCCGGATTTGCCAGGAGGAGCGGAAGCTGGCTATTTGGAGGAGCAGGAGAAGATCTGAGTGGGGCCCTAGTATTGTGTTTGAGTTAGCAACAATGAGCACCTATTCCTCTGAGTTTTTCCTCCAGATAGTGCTTGTGCTATCGATTAGGTCGCTTACTAGTTGCAAGGCAATTGATCGGCCTTATGGTCCCTTTTATGTGAATCCAATCATCTACCCATATCCACGTATATTCTTCATCACAGATTCTTCATATAAGGCCCTGGTTTAAAACACCTCGACCTTCCATGATCGCTCTCCAAACCTGAGAGGGATGATTCTTAAGTTCAGTAGTGAGGATGCTTGTAGTTGGATAGTAGATGGCTTTCAGTATGCGGGCACAAAGAGATTCTGGATGTTGTAACAAATGACAGGACTGACGTGCCAAAAGTGCAAGATTAAAACCCTCAGAATCCTGGAACCCAAGTCCTCCCATGAACTTTGGTCGTGTCACTGTCTACCAAGGTACCCAACTATAGGAAGCGGTTCTGCAAATAGTTAGCACATGGAACCTTGGCAAATTGATCTGAGGCCAGCCACGACAGCTGGACAGGCCCAGGCAGATGGAGTTTTAGCCCGACACTTAGGCCATATGACCACAGAATAATGCTCAGAATCATAGAAAAAGACAATGGAAAACCTCCCACCAGGCACCAGGTAAATGGACCGGTCCATTGTGCGGGAGGCCACTGCCTCATTTCTTTTTTTTCCTGGTTTTTTTGTATTTATTCCACCAAATAAATACTCCCTCCGTTCGGAATTACTTGTCGCAGAAATGGATGTATCTAGATGTATTTTAGTTCTAGATACATCCATATTCGAGACAAGTAATTCCGAACGGAGGGAGTATACTACAAAACATAGTTACGTAAAACATTTGAAAATATGTTAATCAAGCATTTGAAAAATGTTAAATTTGTACAGGAAAATGTTTCTCATGTATAGGAAAAATGTATACAAAAAAGTGCAATGTGTGTGAAAAATATTGATCAGGTATTTAATAAATGTTGATTAAGCATTTGAAAAATGTTAATCGAGTATTTAAAAAATATTAATATAGCATCTAAAAATGCTTAAATGTGTATAGAAAAATATATTTCTCATGTATATGAAATATATATATATATATATATATATATATATATATATATGGAAAATCAATTCTACCACGTAGTGGTAGTTACCTCCACTCTATCTACCGTCTGTTACATCAAGATCTGTGCACCCAAGCTGTCGTGTAACGGGTCAGAAATCCCACAAGGCAAACCGGATCCACTTACCATTTAACTAATGGTTAATTAATTAATTGAATTATCTTATCTACTCGCGCCTATAAAGTAGGTTTGTTGGCCGGCCTAGAATTGTTTGGACGTCCAGATTCATTCCTCTTCTCTACTTTTCATGTGGACCAAGGAGTATGCCATCCACCGGTTTCTTTCCGGCCAGACACCTCTGCCGCCCACGTCCGCCGATTCACGGCCACGGTTACGCTGCCTCGCCGACGTGCACATGAGAAGATATAAGATCGGCTACTCCCAGCTAGTTAGCTACAACTGCGGTTGCAACACATGTACATGAGCATTAGAATCTTGATGGATTTTTTAATGTACTGCACGTCTTAGTTGCTGATGCCTTTATCCCAAGTAAATAGTATATGTTTAACTTCTTCTATAGTGGTCTGCAGTGTATACTATTATCGATGATTTGAATGATTTCCTTCTCATTCCCCTCAGGCTGCATGCAGATCCAGATTCTAGACAAACTCATAATTTCTTTGATATTTCTCACCATTGGAGGGCAGTGACGATTGAGAAACGAAGTGACATATATAAGAGATCCACCTCCTCCGACACCGGTGAGAGCCAAGCGGCAACTTCGATGGTTGCCATTGATTTCCTCGGCAACGGTGCCGTGTGGCAGCGCACGGCCAATTGGTGACTGCGTCTGCACTGCGGCGATGCCCTACAACCGAATATGGTTGATGGTGCCTGCTTTCACGCTGCGTCTATGGCTCATAGGGCGATGCAATGACGTACGACTGCAATATAGTTGCTCGCACAAGTTCATGGATGAGAACAAGACCCAAAACATTCATGGATGGCCGACACCCATGATGTATATGATCGACTTGCGTCACTTTGTATGCATTATGTACGTACGAGTTCAGATCATGTACTTCATACCAGATGTATCAATTCCAAGTATATAATTAAACAATATATTCCACCTGAAATTAAGGATGTATATTTTTCATACACTTTATTTTTTGGTTCAAAAGATGGGTCAACGGAGGCTCATCACATATACATCATCCTCGCCGGCCAGTCGGCCGGCCACGCACATATACGCTCTTTAATGACATACTCCACAATCAATACTACATACTCTTTTTTGCGTGGAATCAATACTACATACTTGGATTCTCAAATACTACATACTCCCTACTTTCTTAAAAAATAAATACTCCATACCACATACTCATATTTGGAGTCTACATACGGCGAGAATTATGGAGATATCACCACATACTCAACGACGCTGGCGGTGCATTACATTCACGTATATGATATACTCCAAACTAATTATGTGTTGCATGGCTGATATACTACTACATACTTTTTAGCGGGTTAATGATAATACTACATACTTTTTTTTGCAACGTACTACATACTACTTAGACCTTACTCCATACTCTTTATTTTCAAATACAACATACTCTTTTTCGTCAAAGAATACAATATACTCTATACTCTCCTCTTAAATATACTCCATGCACATGACTTCTTTTAATGAAACCGAAACACACACTCTTACTTGTTAAAAAAGAGAAATACACACTGTTACAATAGTATATACTCCTAGAGAAATATGATTGTAAATGAAACCATGCCATGCATAACGTAATTCACATCCGTATATTGGTTGCAGTCCATACCTCATACAATCCTTGAAATATTCCATTCCATCAGACTAGCTATCGCTAGTCATGTGCTTATCCATCCAACGATGGTTCGCTGCGGCTTGCCAAGAATCAAGGGAGCCGTTCAACAAACACCTTAATTATCTAAATTGGTGGCTGCTAGCGGGTTAGAGGGTTCTGGACACGTTCGCTACCCCCGGCGCACCCGGTTGCCTCCTACTACGAGTCTGAACACGTGGAGGGCTGACAAAGTGGTGGTAACTACCACTGCCTGTAGATAAAATTTGTCATATATATATATATATATATATATATATATATATATATATATATATACACACACACACACATACATACATATATACACAATGTGTATAAAAAATGTTGATCTGTCTTAAAACATGTATAAAAAATGTTCCTTGTGTACACTAAAAATGCACGACGTACATTAAATAAAAGTGGACATAAAAAATCATATATGTAAGAAAAGTTAATTATGTATTTAGAAAATATTAAACACACACACACACACACACTGCAATTAGATAATGAAAATTATTAATCTTCTATTTAAAAGATTTGACCTGTATTGAAAATGTATCAAATATATATATATATAATTGACAGTGTGTATGGAAAAAAAGTAGACAACAAAGGATATAAGTTTTCAAAAAAGTGTTAAACATTTATATAAAATATGTTTATGATTTATACTGAAAATCTTGAATGTGCATTGAAAAAAGTTGACATGTTAAAAAACTGATGAAAAATGATAAGAAACAAAGAAAAATGAAGTAACCCAAAAACAACAAAAACAAATAAAGAAGACCAAAAATAAAATTAAAACTAAAGAGAATCAATGCAAAGAGAATGGAAACAGTGAAAATTGAGAAAGAAAGAAAAAATAACAAAGAAATCGGATGAAAATTAAAGAAAGAAACAAAGAGAAATGGAGAGAAAAGGGAAGAAAAACAAAAGAACAGAGAAACCGTAGAAATAAACAAAGA
This sequence comes from Triticum aestivum, assembly GCF_018294505.1. Classification (NCBI taxonomy): domain Eukaryota; kingdom Viridiplantae; phylum Streptophyta; class Magnoliopsida; order Poales; family Poaceae; genus Triticum; species Triticum aestivum. The sequence goes on along the minus strand of NC_057797.1, from coordinate 187,928,749 downwards.
ACAAGCCAAGAAAAGAAATCCCAGTGAAAATCATGAAAGAAACCTAGAAAGCTGGTGAAAAAACGAAGAAGAAAACTAAGAGTGAAGAAAACCGGTGAAGAATCATAAAAAATGAAAGAAAAAAAAAACAGGGAAGAAGCTAACGCAACCAACCCCGAGCGAGTGGGATGAAAAAACGCTATGAATGGGCCCGCCCAGAATGCACGTCCAGGAAAAAGCTTCAGGCGAGACAAGGGCTACTCTCGCATTCGCGAGATATAGCTCTCGCTAGATGAAAGAGCCCCTCGCCTCACGAGACAGACCCATAGCGGAAAGTTGAGCTGGCTCCTAGAGCACTGTTTTTTTACTATTGTTTTTATTTCTAAAATAGATGCATATTTTATTTAAATCTTATAAATATCAATTGATCATGGGAGCACCTATGGCTCAGGTGTCTGAAATATTTGTTTGTGCCAGTTGATTTTTATTCCACCAAACTGTTGCGCAAGCCACGGCAGGGAGCCTGCTACACTAGTGAACTACGGGCCGTCTTGTGCCAATGTTGTGCTAATTAAGCACATGGCCATGGGTTTCAATAAATCTGTGGGCGCAATATTTTAATTAGGATGACAAAATAAGGCGCAGAATTTGCTAATGAAAACTAATAATAAAATTAACACTAAAATGAAATAAAAAAATGAAGTTTTGGAAGAATAAATCAAAGACATCTAAATTGCCCTAATGTAAAAGAAAAATTAGAAATGAGAGAAACTTGCACACAATTTCCAGTAGGTGCACTTTTCACAACATGTAAGAATAAACATATAACAATGCAACATTTCGGACTCTGGTATAATTTGTACACATATTGCATATGAATGTCTGAATATGCAAGGATGAATCATAAAAAATTTAATAATCTTACTCACACTGATGGTATTACGCAAAATGAATTCTTATAAAAATTAAAACTTTGTAAAAGAACTAAAAATAAAATAATAACAAAACCAAAATTTTCTAAGGAAGAATTAATTAAAGACATCGGTATTAGTCAAATATGAAAAATAATAGCGCAATCTTTTCAGAATATGCATATAATTTACACAGAAGTTGCACCTTTTCAGAATATGCAAGAATAAGCATGTAATAGCGCAATCTTTTGGACTCTAGCATGATTTGCACATATATTACATATAGTATTTGTGTGTGTATGTCGGAGATTAATTGTCTTACTCATGCCAATGGTATTACCCTATATGAATCACCAAGTAAAAATGCAATATTTGGTAATAAAAACTAAAAATAAAATAAAAAGCAAAGTTTCTAAGGAAAATGAATTAAAGGCATTATTATTACCCTAGTGAAAAAGGAAATGAAAATGAAAAATGAAAAAGCCTTGTGCACAATTTGCACTAAAAATTGCATTTTTTAGCAATATGCAAGAATAACTATATAATAGTGTAATTTTTGGACTCAAATATAATTTGCACACATATTACATGGTACTTGTGTGTGTACCTCGGAGATTAATTAATTTACCCCAAAATGGTTCACAAAATAAAAATGCAAGATTTGCCTATAAAAAATGAAGATAAAATAAAAAATAAAGCAAAATCAAAAAGTTAAGTTTTCCATGGAAGAATGAATTAAAAGCATTGGTATTACGCTAAATGAAAAATGACGACAACAACTTGCAAAGAAAATTGCACTTTTTCACAAATATACAAGAAGAAGCATATAATAATACAATTTTTCGGACCCTGATATAATTTGCACGCACATTACATAGTACTTTCGGGTGTATATTGAAAATTAATTTTCTTGCTCATGTCGATGATATCGCCTCAAAACATGCATACAAAAATGCGTCAAAAATGAATTGCATCTCATATTGGTATCACAAGTGCCACACACACACACACACACACACGTAAAAACAAATAGTGATAAAAAGAGAGAAAAGACCGCCAGACATAGACAAACATAAGAATTACTTGGACGATCTCATGTATGCGCCCGTGCGCACATGATACGTCTCCATCGCATATACTTTTCCAAACTCTATTGCCCTTGTTTTGGACTCCAATTTGCATGATTTGAACAGAACTAATCCGGACTGATGTTGTTTTCAGCAGAATTACAATGGTGTTATTTTTGTGCAGAAATCAAAGTTCTCGAATTGACCTAAAAATTTACGGAGAACTTTTGTGGAATATATAAAAGAATATTGGCGCAAGAAGTAATCAAAGGGGGGCCACCCAGAGGCCACAAGCCCATGGGGCGCACCCTTCAGGCTTGTGGCCCCCTGGACCTCCTCTAACCCTAACTCCAACTCTATAAGTACCTATTCGGGGAGAAAAAATCAGAGAGAAAGATTTATCGCGTTTTACAATACAGAGCCACCGCCGCCTCCTGTTCTTCATCGAGAGGGCTGATCCGGAGTCCGTTCGGGGCTTCAGAGAGGGGGATTCGTCGCTATCGTCATCACCAACCTTCCTCCATCACCAATTTCATGATGCTCATCGCCGAAAGTAAGTAATTTCATCGTAAACTTGCTAGACGGTGATGGGTTGGATGAGATTTATCATATAATCGAGTTAGTTGATCCCTATCTAGTATCCATTATGTTCTGAGATTGATGTTGATATGACTTTTCTATGCTAAATGCTTGTCACTGGGCCTGAGTGCCATGATTTCAGATCTGAATCTATTATGATTTCATGAATATATTTGTGTTCTTGATCCTATCTTGCAAGTTGTAGACACCTATTATGAGTTATGATCCGCATACCCCAAGGTGACAATAATTGGAGTTCTTTTTGATGATTACCGTAGTTTGAGGAGTTCATATATTAACTAAGTGCTAATGCTTTGGTCCGGTTCTCTATTAAAAGGAGGCCTTAATATCCCATAGTTTCCATTAGGACTCCGCTGCCATGGGAGGGTAGGACAAAATATACCATGCAAGTTCTTTTCCATAAGTATGTATGACTATATACGAAATACATGCATACATTATATTGATGAATTGGAGCTAGTTCTGTGTCACCCTAGGTTATGACTGCTACATGATGAATATTATCCAACATGGTTATCATTGCCGATCCAATGCCTACGAGATTTTCACATATTTATCTTTGCTAAGTTACTTTTGTTGCTACTGCTATTACAATCACTACAAAACCGCTTTTGTTACTTCTTCCACTGTTACCGTTATTTCCATATTACTTTGCTACTAAATACTTTGCTGCAGATATTAAGTCTTTCAGGTGCGGTTGAATTGACAACTCAACTGCTAATACTCGTGAATATTCTTTGACTCCCCTTGTGTCGAATCAATAAATTTGGGTTGAATACTCTACCCTTGAAAACTGTTGCGATCCCCTATACTTGTGGGTTATCAAGACTTTTTTCTAGCGCCGTTGCCGGGGAGCATAGCTCTATTTGCTTAGTCACTTGGGATTTATATCTGTTGATCACTATGATGAATCTGAAAGATAACAAAACCAAGATTTTCCCCTCTACTATGAGGGGAGGTAAGGAACTGCCATCTAGCTCTGCACTTGATTCTCCTTCTGTTTAGAGTAAGCCTGCGATACCTACACCTGCTACTAATTCTGATATGTTGCAAGTAACTGAGGATGCTACTTCTGCTATGAATCATGCTTATGATACTAGTACTTTGCTTGATAAGACTGTGCCACTGGGTGAATTTCTTGATGAACAAATTGCTAGAGCTAAAGATATTGAGAATGCTGAAACTGATGATATTTCTGAAACTGATGAAATTATTGAAACTGAACACTTTGAAACACCTGTTAGACCTAGCTCTCCTAGATATGATTTTCCTGTTATGCCTAAGGGTTATGTTATGGATGGAGAGGTAGCTAGGGACTTTCTTGCTTGTAAGGATAGAGATGATCTTAATTACTTTGGTTGAATCTGATCCTTTCCATGGTTATGAATCTGAAAATGTTGTGGCACATCTTACTAAACTGAATGACATAGCCACCCTATTTGCTCATGAGGAAAAAATTCACCATTACTATATTCTTAAGTTGTTTCCTTTCTCGTTAAAGGGTGATGCTAAGATATAGTTTAATTTTCTTGCTCTTGGTTCTATGCGTAGTCCCCAGGATATGATATACTACTTCTCTGAAAAATATTTTCCTGCTCATAAAAAACAAGCTGCTTTATAGGAAATATTTAACTTTGTGCAAATTGAGAAAGAGAGTTTCCCACAAGCTTGGGGGAGGCTTCTCCAATTACTTAATGCTTTTCCTGATCATCCTCTCAAGAAAAATAAAATACTTGATATCTTTTATAATGGACTAACCGATGCTGCTAGGGACCACCTGGATAGTTGTGTTGGTTGTGTTTTCAGGGAACAAACTGTTGAACAAGATGAAGTATTATTGAATAATATATTGACTAATGATAATGATTGGACTCTTCCCAAACCACCTCCTAAGCGAACTCCAAAGAAGAGAGGTATCATATTTCTCAGTCCTAAAGATATGCAAGAGGCAAAGAAATCCATGAAAGAAAAATGTATTAAAGTTGAAGATGTTAAGAATTTACCACCTATATCAAAGAAATACATGGTCTTAATACTCTGACACGGGTAGTAGAGGTAAATTCTCTCTATAGATTTCATGAAGGTGATTTTCCCTATAATAAATCTGCTAGTCAATGCTTGGATGAATTTGATAACTTTATTGTTAAACAAGAAAACTTCAATGCATATGTCAGTAGACAATTGAAATGTAATGCTTATATGCTTGACTACTTGGGTGATTATATGTGTAGAACTGCTAATGATCTCAAGATTGTTAGTAAACATGCTTCCATGGTAAAAACTCAAGTAGAACAAGTTCTCAAGGCACAAAATGAGTTGCTTAATGAAATGAATAATAGGATGAATGATCATGCTGTTAGAGTTATGACTAGAGGTGGTAAAATCAATGCTCAAGAAATCGTTAACTGGTAGCTGCTCGATCGGTTTAGGAGTAGCGATTAATCAGTGAATCAGCCTATTAACTGGATTAATCGGTCGACCATTAATTAGTAGATTGAATAGGACCTTGTCAACATATATCTAGATTTTTTATGTATTATACCATACTCTTATCCTCCCAGCTATGTAGTATACCAAAACATGCTGCCATACACATATGAAAAGCATAGAGAGGAGGGAAAATTATTAATCCTGGCTATTAAGGAGCGGGATGGGGCTGGAAGAAGTTACGGGCCAAAATTTGGGCCTTGTTTGCCCACCTGTTAATGGGCCAATAGGGATTAATCGGCATGACAACAGATTAATCGGTCTAACTGACCAATTAATCGGCCTGACAAGTTAATGCGACGAATAGGTGTTATTCTATTCGACCATGCTATGAGTAGCGATTAACTGGCCTGTTAACTGATTAATCGGGTGAATTCTTGAATAGTGGGTAAGATGACTCAAGAACCTTTGTATCCTAAAGGCCATCCTAAAAGAATTGAACAGGACTCTCAGAGAATTAGTACTAATGCACATAGTCCCCTAGTAATAAAAAGAAAAAGAATGATGATATGACTTTGCATGCTTCTAGGGAAACTATTTTAGACACACATGAGAATCCAAATGATATTTCTATTTCTGATGTTGAACACAATCTGGTGATGAACATGAACCTAGTGATAATGTTAATGATGTTCATATTGATGCTCAACCTAGTAATGATAATGATGCGGAGATAGAACTTGCTGTTGATCTTGATAACCCACAACCTAAGAATAAACGATATGATAAGAGAGACTTCATTGCTAGGAAACGTGGTAAAGAAAGAGAGCCATGGGTTCAGAAACCCATGCCCTTTCCTCCTAAACCATCTAACAAAAAGGATGATGAGGAATTTGAGCGCTTTGTTGAAATGCTTAGACCTGTCTTTCTGCGTATGCGTTTTAATGATATTCTGAAAATGTCTCCTTATGATAAGTATATGAAAGATATTGTTACAAATAAAAGAAAGATACCGAAAGCTGAAATTTTCACCATGCTTGCTAAGTATACATTTAAGTGTGGAATACCAAAGAAACTAGGAGATTCAGGAATACCAACTATACCATGCTCCATTAAAAGAAACTATGTTAAAACTGCTTTATGTGATTTAGGAGCCGGTGTTAGTGTTATGCCTCTTTCTTTATATCGTAGACTTGATTTGAATAAGTTGACACCAACTGAAATCTCTTTGCAAATGGACGATAAATCTACTGCTATACCCATCGGTATTTGTGAGGATGTACTTGTCATAGTTGCAAATGTTACTATATTAACGGGCTTTGTTATTCTTGATATACCCGAGGACGACAATATGTTGATCATCCTTGGTAGACCCTTTTTAATACTGCAAGGGCTATTATTGATTGCAATAAAGGCAATGTCACTTTTCATGCTAATGGTAATGAGCATACGGTACACTTTCTGAAGAAACAACCTCAAGTGAATAGTATCAATTCTATTGGAAAAATTTCAACGATTACTATTGGAGGTTTTGAATTCCCTATTCCTACTATCAAAAATAAATATGATATTCTTATTGTTGGGGACATGCATATCCCCGTTGAGGTAACCTAGTGCTATACGAAGATTCTCCGGTTTCATGTCAATCGAAAGAAGTTTGTTAATAAGACTTGATCAACCTTGTTAATGGATTCCTTTTGATGGGCATGAGATGGATGTATTTAGCAAACACACCTTTTTGTACCCACTTTTTACTTTATGTTATTTAGAATTAATAAAGTAAAAATACTATTTTTTTTCTGTTTTCTGAATTATCTGTGTAATAAAAATGATTAGAAAATAAAGGTTCTCCAAATGCCCTGAAAATTTAGTATGATTTTGTCTATAATATTTAAGAATTTTCAGCACTGAAAACACCTCAAGGGTGCACCAGTGGGCCGCAAGCCCCCAGAGCATGCCTATACTTGTGGGTCCCACGTGGGCCCCTCCTCACTTATTCTAGCACCCATCCACTCCGTCTTCCTCCAAAAATAATCCCACCATTTCTCAAACCCGTGTTCTTGCTCATTTTGCTGCCATTTTCGATCTCCTTGCTCGGAACTTCGTTTCCAAAACTGTTTCCGGGGATTGTTCGGTATGTGACTCCTCCAACGGTCCAATTAGTTTTTGTTCCAGTGCTTTATATATTGCAAATTTTTGCTGCTGTGGTGACCTTGTTATTGATCTTGCATGTCAAATTTATATGGTCCAAAGTAGTTTTGTTGCATGATATAGCCTCTAGGCACTTGTGGGAGTAGTTGCTATCAATCTTGTTGAGTTTGGTTCACTTTTATTCCGAGTCACTAAAAATTTCAGAGAAAAGAAAGACCATGAGTAGGTGGTTAAGGGATTCTTCGAGCCGGAATTCAGAGGGAAATGAAAATGAGGAGAAGAAGAAGCCCAAGTACAACCTTCCTCGCGCCGCGGAGGTTTGACCGTGTGACTGGCCAAGCGACACATTCTTGAGAGGGGCAGGAATTTATGATGACTTCTATTATTTGGTGGAGAATGTCGGCATTACCGCCTTCCTCCAAGATAAGTGTGATCAATACCTCCTACTCACTAACACCTTCGTGCAAAATTTCCACTTTCATTCTAGGAAGGATCCTCCCATGGTAGAATTTCACTTGTATGATGTGCCTAAGCGAATGACACTCTATAATTTTTCAATGTTCGCAAAATACCTTATGAGGGCAGCGTCAGTGAGCCACGTCCTAGAGACATGGAGGACTTTATTTCTGAAACTACCGTGGGGGAAGACAGAGGGGTGTCAAAAGCGAGAGTAGCTAGCTTTCATTTCCCTGTTTTACGCTATTATTCATTATTTGTCGGGAGAAGTTTGATTGGTAGAGGGGAGAGTGGAGGTCTCACTGCCCCTGACCTTGCCATTTTGTGCCATGCTTTATATTCTAAGAGAACTTTTAGTTCGGGCGCTATTATTGTTCGGCGGTTAAACACAAACCGTTCGAAGGGTACTATTTTTGGAGGTGTCTATGCCTCCTGCATTGCTAAACATTTTGAGATACCTATTAGGCATGATGATGAGGATGAGATGTTGTTAACAACTAAATGTTTAAACTATGCTAGTATGGTAGCACATGATTTTATTAAAAAGACGATGACAAGCGGATCCTCTACAACCTAGTATTTAGTCAGGGTACTTGTGAGATTATTACTTTGCCTGCACCATCTTTGTTCGATATTCGTTCAGGCAGGTACACCATTATGCCCGAGAACACTTACACATACTAGAGGCTGATGTGACGCCCCCGATTTGACCGTACACTAATCATACACGCAAATGTGTACGGTCAATATCAAGGACTCACGGGAAGATATCACAACACAACTCTAGACACAAATTAGAATAATACAAGCTTTATATTACAAGCCAGGGGCCTCGAGGGCTCAAATACATAAGCTTGAATACACAAGAGTCAGTGGAAACAACATTTTCTGAGTACATACATGAGTTAAACAAGTTTGCCTTAAGAAGGCCAGCACAAAAGCATCTACGATCGAAAAGGCAAGGCCTCCTGCCTGGGAGCCTCCAAACTACTCCTGGTCATCAGCGATCTCTACGTAGAAATAGGCACCCTTGGTGTAGTAGTAATCATCGGTGGTGTCCTCTGGCTCCTGGGCTCCACCATCTGGTTGCGACATCCGAGAAGAATGGAAAAAGGGGGAAAAGAGGAAGCAAAGCAACCGTGAGTACTCATCCGAAGTACTCATCAAGCAAGGATCTACACTACATATGCAACATTATGAAAGGAAGGTTGTATATGTGGACTGGGCTGCAGAAAAGCCAGAATAAGAGGGGGGAAGCTAGTCCTATCGAAGACTAGCATCTTCTGGAAACCACCATCTTGCAGCAACAGGAGGGAGTAGAGTAGCATAAAGTAAAGTAGTTGTAGTGTTATCAACCTCGGCCAGAGATCCTTTCTCGACTCCCTGCAAGAAAGCAATCCCAGAGCCATACTATCCATTTCTCATATCCATGTCTCATCTCAAGTATCCAGTTCTAGTTGTATCGATCGGGATACAACTCCAAGTGTCCGTTACCGTAGGACAGGCTATCGATAGATGTTTTCTTCCCTGCAGGGGTGCACCAACTTACCCACCAAGCTCGATTAACTCCGGCCGGACACACTTTCCTGGGTCATGCCCGACCTCGGCCAAACGATACGTCGCAACCCGACCTAGGCTTGATAGAGAGGTCAAGCACGTCGGACTAAACCTATGCCCCCAGGGGTCTTGGGCCATCGCCCCGGGAACTCCTGCATGTTGCATGGGCGGGCGGTGAGCAGACCTAGCTACCTCCTTAAAAAGGCAGGTGCTTACCAGTCCAACTCGGCGCGCGCCGCTCAATCGCATGACGTCTATTTAACTTCGGCTGATGCATACGACGCAGAACGCCCATACTATGCCCACGTGATGGTTAGTGATATCAGGCCAGAGGCCCCTCAGATCAAATATCCAAATCGTAGTGGATTAGGAATGCGCGGTAACAAGCAGAGACTCACGAAAGATGCGACCCCGTAGCCCCGTCTCGAGGACTTGCGGCAAGGGCTAAGAATGCCCGACCACGCCTCGTAATTATCTCACAGGCACCTTCTAGGTCAACCCGACTCCACATCACTCGCAAAAAAGCTCGTGCGGGTACCCCTCAGGGCCGACCTGTCTTTAGTAACATGGTTTAGTGTAAAGTCATAGTAACCATAGTAACCATGTGTCTAACACCAAGGGGAAAACCCAAGGAATCACCCCCGGTGAATTCCACTCGATGTAATCATCAAGGTGAATGTAAGAGGATCCACCCTCGAGGTTCACACTTGAGGGGTTGCACGACAGAGCCGTATCGGAAGTGGTTAAGGAGGAAATCACCCTCGATGACCATGACCGGATAGCTACACTACAGAGATCTCATCAGGAGTGATGTATGAGGTTCCACCCTCGACACTCGATGGTAACTCTGTAGAGTCGAGAAACAAAAGGGGAAAGTGATGTGCGGTGCCGGGGCCTGGTCTTCGATCCCGTTGATCGGGTCTTCGATGATGAAGTAGGGGCAACAAGGACAAGGTGGGGGTCACTGATGGATCACTAACCAACATATACTAAGCAGTTTAGGATAAACAGGGAGGTAATAATAAGCATGTTACAAAAGCAGGCTATGCATCAGAATAGGAGCAAACAATAACAGTAGCAAAATCTAATGCAAGCATGAGAGATTGGAACGGGTGATATCGAAATGATCAAGGGGGGGGGCTTGCCTGGAAGCTTTGCTCTAAAGGAAGAATATTCGTCGGTGACGTAGTCGATCACAGGGGCAGCATCGCTCTCGGGGTCTACCGGAGAGAAGAGGGGGAAGAAACAATAAATATAAAGCAAACAAAGCATCATAAATCATAACATGGCATTACGTTGTGCCGTGTGTGACCTAAGGTATGGCTACACGATAAAGGTGAAGGGGGAATTCAGCCGAGAATGTTTTCCTGGTTCTGGACCTGTGCCAGACAGATGACCGGAGGGGGAATGTTCCATGTTCAGCATGCTAGGGCCATGTGATAGATAAACAGACCGCGTATTCGAATTTGTCTCGTTTTTCTGAGCAACTTTCATATAGAAAACATTTTCATCGGAGTTATCATTTATTTTCTATGAATTTTCAAAGTTTAAACAATATTCTGGAATTACTAAATTAACAGAAAAGCAATTATGATGTCATCATTGCGTGGGGATGATGTCATCAGTCAACAGAGCGGGTGACCAGGTCAAACCTGACCAGTGTGGCCACGGGGATCCACATGTCAACCTCTGTTAGCTTAACAGTGGATTAAACTAATCTAACAGGGTTAATTAGGGGTGTGGGCCCCGGGTGTCAGTGAGTGTTTAGGTTAATCTAATTACTTTTACTTACAAAAACATTTTTTTACTAATTAACAGAGGAGGGCCCACATGTTAGTGGCTGGGGCTGCCCAGTCAGCACATTGACTGGGTCAACCCAATCAACAAGGGCCCGCGGGGCCGCTGGCAGCGACACAGGGAGGGCCGCATGGCGGACAGGTCAGCAGGCGACGCTGGAATCGCTCCGGTGACCCTCTCGCGGCGCCTCCTTGCCAGAGTTGGCCGGAAAATCGCTACGGTGACCCGTTTTTCGCGCGTGAGGCGGCGTTGGGAAGCTGGCGACGTCGCGCATCCATTGTGGCAGTCACAGGGGTTAGGGGGTGGCCAGCTGGGGCGCCGGTGATGAGGTCTTGCGGCGGCTGTGTGTCGGCACGACGCACACGTACATGCGCAGGTGGTGCGGGTGCTTGGCGAGGTCGTGGCAAGGGCGCGCGGGCAGGAGCCGCTCGCGACAGCGGTGACGGCTGGAGGCGAGCGCTGCAGCGGCTGTGGCCAGTGGCGGCAAGCAGCAGCAGGGGCGGAGCAGCAAGCAGAGAGCAGCGCGACTACGGCGGAGCTCTACGTCGTGACAGCGAGGGCGTGGCCAGGGAGCTGTGAGTGCATGCGCGGAGCAGCAATAGCAGCAATGCACGGTAGCAGCAGTAGTACAAGGGCGGTGATGCCGGCTACGGGCAGCGGCACTCTCGGTCGATCTTCGGAATCGGTGAAATGGCGTGTGCACGAGCGATCTAAGAGGCCCGGCCGCACCACAAAAGTGCCCTGAGCACGGCGGTGGGCTCGGGTGACCACGACGGCTACTACAGTGCCGACAACTATTCAACAATGGAGCAAAGGTCCGGCAATGGCACGGCGGCATAGACCGCAAGCTACGGCGAAAGGCAGGCGGCCAGAGGGAGAGGAAGAGAGGGGAATGCTCACCGAGCGGCTAAGAAAAGCCCTCGATAGGTTAGGAGCAGCAGAGCGGAGCGGATCGGCGGCGGCGGTGCGTCGGGATCCGAGGAGGAAGAAGGCGGCTTGCCGGTGATGAAGGGCTCCTCGTCCCTCGTACATGGTCGAGGAAGAAGTGGCCGACGTTGGTGAGCCCAGAGGATGAGCCAGAGAGACGAATGGGGCACAGTGGTCGCGTGGATGATGGAGAAGAGCGGCGATGGCGCTCGGGCATCGATGGGGAACGAGGGGGAGAGGAAGTGAGCGCTCGATGGATCTGGGAGGAGGGCAGGCGAGTGGGGGAGTGGGTGGAGGTAGGTGGGGGAGGACTCGAGGAGCTGGAAGGGGGTGCTCTTATCCACCCGCGGCGTTGCCGGCGAGGTGGTCGGGCGGCGACGAGCCTCCTGTATCGACGCGCACCGGGGAAATAGTGGGGAGACGACAGGGGAGGGGAGTGGGCCGGCCTAGCTAGGCCAGTTTGGCTCGGGTGGGTCAAAGCCCAGGTGAGGCAGAGGGCCTCTCCCTCATTTCCCTTTTTTTATTTTGTTTACTTTTTCCAGCAGCCTTTTGCCTTTTCATTTAGCCACAATTGACTTTACAAAAACAAGCCACTTGCCAAAACAACTTCAAAGAATCACTGTGCACCGCCACAAAAAGATTGGGAGGCTTTTGAAATAGTTTGCAATTTTTATAAACTAAAGAGGCATTTAATTTATTACTTAGGTCATTGTTTTAATTGGTTTAGGCCATTTAAACACCTTGCAAAAATGTTGGTTCAACACCAATATTAACAAATGACTAATTTCCACAAGATGAACATTTTAGATTTCATGTCTCACAAATATGAGTTTTTGACTTTAGATTGGATTTGAATTTGAATGGTGATTTGGATCAAGTGAAGATTAGCAACAATAACATGATGACATGGCACCATTAATAGGGGATTACTGTAGCATGACACTGGGGGTGTTACAAATCTCCTCCACTACAAGAAATCTCGTCCCGAGATTTAAGTGCGGAAGTAAAGAGTAACTTCGGGAGAACTGACCCTGATGGGGTTAATTATCTGGTGAACAATTCAGGGAATGTGGCAGAAGTATCTCTTGAGTTGAAACTTAAGAAAACATCGAGAGCAGAATATGAAGGTACAATAGGAAGTTTCAAGCGAATGGACAAACGATCGATACCTGAACAGAGTGTGAGAAGGGGGTTCAGAGAATCAGGGATAGATCATTTCTCGGACGGTGGCTCGTGACAACACACAAAGCCAAGAGCAAATGATACTTCAGAGTAAAGGATATACAGGAGAGTCATGTTCCGATCCTATGGAATTGTGAGTTATGAGCCCGCCATGTGGGTTAAAAGTAGAAAGGGGGCCAATAGCAAGGCATGTCAGATGATAGACTGTCATTTATGTTGTCAACAACGTTGGTACCAAGGGCGAGGGACGGAGAGAACTATTTTCCTGCTCGTTGAATGAGGCGGACCAATAGTCAAAGTTCTCGTCCATCGGTGGTTACTGGAATGTCAACAGCAATAATAACAAGGTCTTACTGACAAATTGTACACCGAGGTGTTTTCATAAGGAGGGAACTATTACTGCTTAGAGCATATAAATCACAAGAAAGGTTAAACAAAACAATGGAAAGGAAAATGAAATTATCAGATTAATCAGACCAATGGAAAGGAAAATGTGGTTACAAACAAGAATTGGGAGTCTATCCTTCCCAAGGGGAAGCGGAGCAGGATATACATGATATGACAGCAAGTTCAAAAGCATATAGATAAAGGGGGCGAGGGAAGAATCAAGATATTACCCATACAACGGTGTTTGGATAATAGATCAAGAAACATTTGACAATGTGCTTCCAATGTTCTTGTTGATATCCGGAATACCTCAGTCATGCTTCGAGGTAGCATTAAAATGGTGTTCCAAGTAGGGGTTGGAGTTGAAGATCACAAGAAATACTCAAGGAACAATTGCAGGAATAGCAAGGAGTCCATGGTATAACCAAGACATGATCAAACATGTGTTGGAAAGAAGACAAGGGGGTTGTCGATGATAACTCAAATCATCGAAGGTCAAGGATGGTATTTCTCACCATGACTTCAATTGTCATTTCAACAGAAGTCAAAATGTTGATGCTGATCACGACGCATTCGTCGAGAGGCTCTATGAAGATGCCATCGAGGAGTGATGCCATCAAGCAACAAGAAGGATGAAGTGAAAGGCTATTAGAACCACGGATACGACACAAGCTCGAAATCAAGCTTGTTGTCGGAAGTTGCTCCGGGAAGAAGAACCGGGTAGCACAGTTAAAATTTTCTCGATAATGATATAGCCGACCAGGATAGGAATGATGTGATGGAGTATCATTCCAATGATAATTCACAAGACACAATATCCTCGAGATAACAGGGGGCAATACTCGAGGTAGATCAAAACAGAGGTTGGACAGATGAAATGATCTGCAGAAGACAAGTATTTTAACTTGTCCGGGAAATGGAATCAAGGAGAAAATATGGTCGGAACCACGACTGCAAAGAATCAATTTAAAGATGCAAGATGAGGTTATACCAAGGGAACATTTGATTATAAGATAAGCTTACATCATAAGATCTACATCGTGTCTATGGGCATGAACACAAAGTTCAAGGTCGACTCCCACTTCTTCAATGCATAAATTCTCATTTACTCCTCGCTTTTGACGAAGTTGTAGTGTAGAAATTTTTATCCGGCGTAACACCAGTAGAGTATGACCCATAGAAATTTCCGGGTTCCCACAAATTAGGGAAAACATTAGTTCAACCCGTCGGGGCATCTTAGGAACCTTTGCAAAAACTTTTATAGGTAATTAACTCAAGCTGGGAAGCAGAGCATGGTTGACAAAGCAGAGAATACAATTTACCAAAGGCAATACGTATCAGGGGAAGAGCGCACAAAATTTTGAATATGAAGGAAACTGCCGAATAATAATCCAACAAAGGATTCAACGGTCCTCAATGGATCTGATTTGAGTATTAGTACTCAATCAGAAGAAGGAAAGAATGCAAAGGCAATGGATTATAGAAACATCTGAATAATTTGATGCTTAATGCAAATAAATTACGATTTCCAAATTAGAAGATCAAAAGCAGACACTCTGATCAAAAGACAAGTAAGTTGAATATATATAGATCATCGATCAATTAAGGTTTGGTTTGCTGACAACCAGCTCATGTTCGGAGTGACGTCTGAGCCGAAAAGATCATCTAAAAGGATCAACTGATGATTGCGCGCATTCGCTCACATGTTGATTCAACATGAACAAAATGATGGTATCAAATGATACTAATGAATATTGCTAGACATATGAGAAGCATCCATAACGTAACTAGACAAGTAATTGCCGAGCAATAGTTTGAAGAGGATTCTCGGAAGATCAAATAGTATTTCAGAGAATCTTATGAATCATATAAACAACTGGGGATGAACGGATACTCGGTAAGTGCAAGGAATTATCCATAGGGGTATTCATGTGATAAAGAACTTCAATGCAATAAGCTCAAAGGATTCTCGGGGCAACGGAGAGTATTTTAGGGCATCTTGTAATAACAAGAGCAACAAGGAATGATTATATGAATGCAATTGTATGTAGTTATCCATAAGGATATATTGGTGGTAGGGAATTTCAAAAGCGACAGGCACAAAGTCTCAAGAGAACATCATAGAGTATCTTCGGAATCTTCTAGTGCAGCAGGCGATCATCTGTAATAAGGTGCTCTCCAGGAGGAATTAGTTACGAGAACCTAGAGTTAGTAAATTCGTTTAACCCGAATGGAAGAGAGATTAGAGTCCCAGAGTATAGACGAGGAGTAAAGGATCCTAATACCACCCAATGGCGATGTGGGCCCGTAAGCCACACAACCAATGTTAGTAAAAGTTTTTTAGTGACTAGACTCAACTTCGGCGAAGGAGTTGGAAAGGGGGCCACCTACAGGCAGTCGGCTCTGATACCAACTTGTGACGCCCCTGATTTGACCGTACACTAATCATACACGCAAATGTGTATGATCAAGATCAAGGACTCACGGGAAGATATCACAACACAACTCTAGACACAAATTAAAATAATACAAGCTTTATATTATAAGCCAGGGGCCTCAAGGGCTCGAATACATAAGCTCGAATACACAAGAGTCGGCGGAAACAACATTTTTTGAGTACATACATGAGTTAAACAAGTTTGCCTTAACAATGCCAGCACAAAAGCATCTATGATCGAAAAGGGAAGGCCTCCTACCTGGGAGCCTCCTAACTACTCATGGTCATCGGCGATCTCTACGTAGAAATAGGCACCCTTGGTGTAGTAGTAATCATCGGTGGTGTCCTCTGGCTCCTAGGCTCCACCATCTGGTTGCAACATCCGAGAAGAATGGAAAAAGAGGGGAAAGAGGAAGCAAAGCAACCGTGAGTACTCATCCGAAGTACTCAGCAAGCAAGGATCTACACTACATATGCAACATTATCAAAGGAAGGCTCTATATGTGGACTAGGCTGTAGAAATGCCAGAATAAGAGGGGGAGAAGCTAGTCCTATTGAAGACTAGCATCTTCTGGACACCACCATCTTGCAGCAACAGGAGGGAGTCGAGTAGCATAAAGTAAAGTAGCCATAGTGTTATCAACCTCGGCCAGAGATCCTTTCCCAACTCCCTGCGAGAAAGCAATCCCAGAGCCATCCTATCCATTTCTCATATCCATGTCTCATCTCAAGTATCCAGTTCTAGTTGTATCAATCGGGATACAACTCCAAGTGTCTGTTACCGTAGGACAGGCTATCGATAGATGTTTTCTTCCCTGCAGGGGTGCACCAACTTACCCGCCACGCTCGATTAACTTCGGCTGGACACACTTTCCTGGGTCATGCCCGGCCTCGGCCAAACGATATGCCGCAACCCGACCTAGGCTTAATAGAGAGGTCAAGCACGCCGGACTAAACCTATGCCCCCAGGGGTCTTGGGCCATCGCCCCGGGAACTCCTGCATGCTGCGTGGGCGGGCGGTGAGCAGACCTAGCTACCTCCTTAAAAAGGCAGGTGCTTACCAGTCCAACCCGGCGCGCACCGCTCAATCGCATGACGTCTATTAAGCTTCGGCTGATGCATACAACGCAGAACGCCCATACTATGCCCACGTGATGGTTAGTGATATCAGGCCAGAGGCCCCTCGGATCAAATATCCAAATCATAGTGGATTAGAAACGCGCGGTAACAAGAAGAGACTCACAAAAGATGCGACCCTGTTGCCCCATCTCGAGGACTTGCGGCAAGGGGTAAGAATGCCCGGCCATGCCTCGTAATTATCTCGCGGACACCTTCCAGGTCAACCCGACTCCACATCACTCGCAAAAAAGCTCGCGCGGGTACCCGTCAGGGCCGACCCGTCTTTAGTAACATGGTTCAGTGTAAAGTCATAGTAACCATAGTAACCGTGTGTCTAACACCAAGGGGAAAACCCGAGGAATCGCCCGCGGTGAATTCCACTTGATGTAATCATCAAGGTGAACGTAAGAGGATCCACCCTCGAGGTTCACACTTGAGGGGTTGCACGACAGAGCCGTATCGGAAGTGGTTAAGGAGGAAATCACCCTCGATGACCACGACCGGATAGCTACACTACATAGATCTCATCAGGAGGTGATGTATGAGGTTCCACCCTCGGCACTCGATGGTAACTCTGCAGAGTCGAGCAACAAAAGGGGAAAGTGATGTGCGGTGCCGGGGCCTGGTCTTCGATCCCGTTGATCGGGTCTTCGATGATGAAGCAGGGGCAACAAGGACAAGGTGGGGGTCACTGATTGATCACTAACCAACCTATACTAAGCAGTTTAGGATAAGGAGGTAGGTAACAATAAGCATGTTACAAAAGCAGGCTATGCATCAGAATAGGAGCAAACAATAACGGTAGCAAAATCTAATGCAAGCATGAGAGAATGGAACGGGCGATATTGAGATGATCAAGGGAGGGGGGCTTGCCTGGAAGCTCTGCTGTAAAGGAAGAAGATTCGTCGGTGACGTAGTCGATCACAGGGGCAACATCAGTCTCGGGGTCTACTAGAGAGAAGAGGGGGAAGAAACAATAAATATAAAGCAAACAAAGCATCATAAAGCATAACATGGCAATAAGTTGTGCCGTGTGTAACCTAAGGTATGGCTACACGATAAAGGTGAAGGGGGAATTCAACCGAGAATGTTTTCCCGGTTCCGGACCTGTGTCAGACAGATGACTGGAGGGGGAATGTTCCATGTTCAGCATGCTAGGGCCATGTGACAGATAAACAGACCGCGTGTTCGGATTCGTCTCGTTTTTCTGAGCAACTTTCATATAGAAAACATTTTCATCGGAGTTACGGTTTATTTTCTATGAATTTTCAAAGTTTAAACAATATTCTGGAATTACTAAATTAACAAAAAAGGAATTATGACGTCAGCAGTGTGTGTGGATGACGTCAACAGTCAACAGAGCGGCTGACCAAGTCAAACATGACCAGGGGGCATGGGGATCCACAAGTCAGCCTGTGTTAGCTTAAGAGTGGATTAAACTAATCTAACATGGTTAATTAGGGGTGTGGGCCCCGGGTGTCAGTGAGTGTTTAGGTTAATCTAATTACTTATATTTACAAAAACGTTTTTAGACTAATAAACAGAGGGGGGCCCACATGTTAGTGGTTGGGGCTGCCCAGTCAGCACGTTCACTGGGTCAACCCAGTCAACAGGGGCCCGCGGGGCCCGTTGGCAGCGACACGGGGAGGGCCGCGTGGCGGACAGGTCAGCAGGCGACACCCCTCTCGTGGCGGCTCCTCCCCGGAGTTGGCTGGAAAATCGCTACGGTGACCCGCTCTTCGCGCGCGAGGAGGCGTTGGGAAGCTGGCGACGTCGCGCATCCATTTTGGCAGTCGCAGGGGTTAGGGGGTGGCCAGCCGGGGTGCCGGCAATGAGGTCTTGCGTCGGCTGTGCGTCGGCGCGATGCACGCGTACAGGCGCAGGTGGTGCGGGTGCTTGGCAAGGTCGCGACAAGGGCGCACGGGCAGGAGCCGGTCGCGATAGCAGTGACGGCTGGAGGCGAGCGCTGCAACGGCTATGGCTAGTGGCGGCAAGCAGCAGCAGGGGGCAGAGCAGCAAGCAGAGAGCAGCGCAGCTGCGGCGGAGCTCTACATCGTGACGGCGACGACGTGGCCAGGGAGCGCAGCAATAATAGCGGTGCACGGTAGCAGCAGCAGCAGTACAAGGGCAGTGATGGCGGCTACGGGCGACGACGCTCTCGGTCGATCTTCGAAATCGGTGAAACGGCGCGTGCGCGAGCGATCTAAGAGGACCGGCCGCACCACAAAAGTGCCCTGAGCACGGCGGTGGGCTCGGGTGACCACACCAGCTACCACAGTGCTGACGACTAGTTCAACAGCAGAGCAAAGCTCCGGCAATGGCACGGCGGCATCGACCGCAAGCTACTGCAAAAGGCAGGCGGCCAGAGGGAGAGGAAGAGAGGGGAACGCTCACCGAGCGGCTAAGAAAAACCCTCAACAGGTTAGGAGCCGCAGAGCGGATCAGATCGGCGGCGGCGGTGCGTCGGGATCCGAGGAGGAAGAAGGCGGCTTGCCGGTGATGCAGGGCTCCTCGTCCCTCATACGTGGTCGAGGAAGAAGTGTCCGACGTCGGCGAGCCCAGAGGACGAGATGGAGAGATGAATGGGGCGTAGTGGTCGCGTGGACGACGGAGAACAACGACGATGGTGCTCGAGCGTCGATGGGGAACGAGGGGGAGAGGAAGTGAGTGCCCGATGGATCTGGGAGGAGGGCAGGCGAGTGGGTGGAGGTAGGTGGGGGAGGACTCGAGGAGCCGGAGGGGGTGCTCTTATCCACCCGTGGCGTTGCCGGTGAGGTGGTCGGGCGGCGACGAGCCTCCTGTATCGACGCGCACTGGGGAAACAGTGGGGAGACGACAACGGAGGGGGAGTGGGCCGGCCTAGCTGGGCCAGTTGGCTCGGGTGGGCCGAAGCCCAGGTGAGGCAGAGGGCCTCTCCCTCATTTCCCTTTTTTTATTCTCTTTACTTTTTCCAGCAGCCTTTTGCCTTTTCATTTAGCAACAATTGACTTTACAAAAACAAGCCACTGGCCAAAACAATTTCAAAGAATCACTGGGCACTGCCACAAAAAGATTGGGAGGATTTTGAAATAGTTTGCATTTTTTATAAACTAAAAAGGCATTTAATTTATGCTTAGGTCGTTGTTTTAATTGGTTTAGGCCATTTAAACACCTTGCAAAAATGTTGGTTCACCACCAATATTAACAAATGACTAATTGCCACAAGATGAACATTTTAGATTTCATGTCTCACAAATATGAGTTTTTGACTTTAGATTGGATTTGAATTTGAATGGTGGTTTGGATCAAGTGAAGATTAGAAACAGTAACATGATTACATGGCACCATTAATAGGGGATTACTATAGCATGACACTGGGGGTGTTACAGCTGACACAACCTCCAGCACCAGCACCTGAGCCTTCAGGAGCCTGTTTATCAGTGGGAGCCATAGGAGCTTGCCAACCAGTGGAACCCTCAGGACCCTCCGCCGTATCGAGGAGAGGTTATTTCCAGCCGTGGCTATAGACCAACTTAGGCCAAAAGCCTAAGCTTGGGGGAGTACGTATTTCTCACTGACATTACATTCATGTTCACACATTGATTCCAGATGTCGGTGTTCATCCTTTTTCATTGTATAATCTATGCTAGTTTATTTTTCTTGCTTTCTTCTTGTGTGTTTGAAAAACTTTGATAAAATCAAAAAATATTTCTCACTTCTTTTTACTTTTTCTTTCTAGTTTAATTAGTTGTAGTATTAAAAAGAAAACCCAAAAAGATTTCTCGTTCTTCTTTTGCTTGTTGGGAGTTTCTCGTGTAGATAGTTTTTCTCGTTTTCGTTTTACTTGCTTCAGAAAAACAAAAACTCCGAAAATATTTTATTGTGTTTCTTGGAAATTATTTTCCTTTTTTCGGTCATATGGAGAACACCACGATGAAAATGTTGAGCGACTCTCATATGCATTATTGTTGATCTAACAAAGAGCCCATATTACCTTGTCTTCTCCTTTGAATAAATGTTTGCAGATTCTAGCTTAGTCCAATGCATGTGCACTCTTATTATTATCCACATCGTTCGGTCGCGCAAGTGAAAGGCAACAATGATGATATATGACGGAATTATTGAGATGAAGAAAAGCTGGTATGACTCGACCTATTTTGTTGTTGTAAATATGATTAGCTCATCGTTCTTGATTCAGCCCATTATGAATGTAACATGTTGATAACCCACAAGTATAGGGGATCACAACCGTTTTCGGGGGTAGAGTATTCAACCCAAATTTATTGATTCGACACAAGGGGAGCCAAAGAGTATTCTCAAGTATTAGCAGCTAAGTTGTCAATTCAACCACACCTGAAAGACTTAATATCTACAACAAAGTATTTAGTAGCAAAGTAGTATGGAAGTAACGGTAACGATGGCAAAAGTAACAGTAGCAGTTTTGTAGCAATTGTAAAAGTGGCAACGGAAAAGTAACGTAGCAAAGATCAATATGTGAAAAGAACATAGGCAATGGATCAATGATGGATAATTATGTTGGATGGCATTCATCATGTAGCAGTCATAACCTAGGGTGACACAGAACTAACTCCAATTCATCAATATAATGTAGCCATGTTTCCGAATATAGTCATACGTGCTTATGGAAAAGAACTTGCATGACATCTTTTGTCCTACCCTCCCATGGCAGCAGGGTCCTAATGGAAACTAAGGGATATTAAGGCCTCCTTTTAATAGAGAACTGGACCAAAGCATTAGCACTTAGTGAATACATGAACTCCTCAAAGTACGGTCATCACCGGGAAGTGTCACGACTATTATCACTCCGGGGTTGCCGGGTCATAACACATAGTAGCCTAGTAGGTGACTATAACTTGCAAGATAGGATCAAGAACACAAATATATTCATGAAAACATAATAGGTTCAGCTCTGAAATCATGGCACTCGGGCCCTAGTGACAAGCATTAAGCATAGCAAAGTCATAGCAACATCAATCTCAGAACATAGTGGATACTAGGGATCAAACCCTAACAAAACTAACTCGATTACATGGTAAATTTCATCCAACCCATCACCGTCCAACAAGCTTACGATGGAATTACTCACGCACGGTGGTGAGCATCATGAAATTGGTGATGGAGGATGGTTGATGACGATGATGGCGACGATTTTCCCTCTCCGAAGCCCAAAACGGACTCCAGATCTGTCCTCCCGAGGAAGAACATGAGGTGGCGGCGGCCCATATAATAAAACACGATGAATCCTTCTCTCTGATTTTTTTCTCCCCGAACATGAATATATGGAATTTGAAGTTGAGGTCGGTGGAGGTCCAGGGGACCCACAAGACAGGGGGCGCACCCTCCACCCTTGTGGACAGCCGATGGGCCCCCCTCTATTGATTCTTTTGCCAATATTTTTATTTATTCCAAAAATATTCTCCGTGAAGTTTCAGGTCATTCCGAGAACTTTTATTTCCGCACAAAAATAACACCATGGCAATTCTGCTGAAAACAACGTCAGTCCGGGTTAGTTCCATTCAAATCATGCAAATTAGAGTCCAAGACAAGGGCAAAAGAGTTTGGAAAAGTAGATACGATGGAGACGTATCACATGTTTGCAATGACAATTAAATATTATAGTTACTCATGCCATGATTAATTAGCTAGGAGTGTATAATGGTTTACCTTGTTTGCCAACATGCATTTTAAAATGGTTGTGATGTAGTATGATAGGATGGCATCCTCTTCTGAATGATTCAAGTGGCTTGGCTTGGCAGATGTTCACACATGTAGTTGAATCAAAATCTAACATAGCATCCACGATATTTATGTTTATGGTGATTTATGTTGGAAATATTCCCTAGAGGCAATAATAAAGTGGTTATTATTATATTTCTGTGTTCATCATGATTGTCTATTGTTCATGCTATAATTGTATTAACCGGAAACCGTAATACATGTGTGAATACATAGATCGTAATATGTCCCTAGTAAGCCTCTAGTTGACTAGCTCGTTGATCAATAGATGGTCATGGTTTCCTGACCATGGATATTGGATGTCATTGATAACGGGATCACATCATTAGGAGAATGATGTGATGGACAAGACCCAATCCTAAGCATAGCACAAGATCGTGTAGTTTGTTTGCTAAAGCTTTTCTAATGTCAAGTATCATTTCCTTAGACCATGAGATTGTGCAACTCTCGGATACCATAGGAATGTTTTAGGTGTACCAAACGTCACAATGTAACTGGGTGGCTATAAAGGTGCACTACAGGTATCTCCGAAAGTATCTGTTGGGTTGGCACGAATCGAGACTGGGATTTGTCACTCCGTATGACAGAGAGGTATCTCTGGGCCCACTCGGTAATGCATCATCATAACAAGCTCAATGTGACTAAGGAGTTAGCCACGGGATCATGCATTACGGAACGAGTAAAGAGACTTGCCGGTAACGAGATTGAACGAGATATAGAGATACCGACGATCGAATCTCGGGCTAGTAACATACCGATGGACAAAGGGAATTGCATACAGGATTGATTGAATCCCCGACATTGTGGTTCATCCGATGAGATCATCGTGGAACATGTGGGAGCCAACATGGGTATCCAGATCCCGTTGTTGGTTATTTTCCGGAGAGATGTCTCGGTCATGTCTGCATGGTTCCCGAACCCGTGGGGTCTACACACTTAAGGTTCGGTGACGCTAGAGTTGTTATGGGAAATAGTATGTGGTTACCGAAGGTTGTTCAGAGTCCTGGATGAGATCCCGGACGTAACGAGGAGTTTTGGAATGATCCAGAGATCAAGATTTATATATGGGAAGTCCTTATTCGGTCGTCGGAAGTGTTCGGGGGGTTACCAGTATTGTACCGGGACCACCGAAGGGGTTTCGGGGGTCCACCGGGAGGGTCCACCTGCCCCAGAGGTCCCTATGGGCTGAATATAGAGGGAAACCAGCCCCTAGGTGGTCTGGATGCCAACTCCTCCCTAGGGCCCATGCGCCTAGGGTTGGGGGAAACCCTAGAGGGGGCGCCCCCACCTGGCTTGGGGGGCAAGCCTCCCCTTGGCCGCCGCCCCCCCTCTAGATGCATCTAGGGGGGCCGGCCCCCTCTCCCTTGCCCCTATATATAGTGGGGGGTGGGAGGGTAGCCATGCCCTTCCCCTGGCGTAGCCCTCCCCCTCTCCAACACATCCTCCTCCTCTGTCGCGCTTGGCGAAGCTTTGCCGGAGAACCACGAGCTCCATCACCACCACGCTGTCGTGCTGTCAGAGTTCTCCCTCAACTTCTCCTCTCCCCTTGCAGGATCAAGAAGGAGGAGACGTCCCCGGGCTGTACGTCTGTTGAACACGGGGGCGCCGTTGTTTGGTGCTTAGACAAATCGACCGTGATCTGAATCGTTGTGTGTACGACTCCACCAACCGCGTTCTTGCAACGCTTCCGCTTAGCGATCTTCAAGGGTATGAAGATGCACTCCCTCTCTCTCGTTGCTAGCATCTCCTAGATTGATCTTGGTGACACGTAGGAATTTTTTTGAATTATTGCTACGTTCCCCAACAGTGGCATCATGAGCTAGGTCTATGCGTAGATTCTATGCACGAGTAGAACACAAAGTAGTTGTGGGCGATGATTTGTTCGATTTGCTTACCGTTACTAGTCTTATCTTGATTCAACAGCATTGTGGGATGAAGCGGCCCAGACCGACCTTACACGTACGCTTACGTGAGACAGGTTCCACCGACTGACATGCACTTAATGCATAAGGTGGCTAGCGGGCGTCTGTTTCTCCCACTTTAGTCGGATCGGATTCGATGAAAATGGTCCTTATGAAGGGTAAATAGTAATTGGCATATCGTCGTTGTGGTTTTGCGTAGGTAAGAAACGTTCTTGCTAGAAACCCATAGCATCCATGTAAAACATGCAACAACAATTAGAGGACGTCTAACTTGTTTTTGCAGGGTATGCTATGTGACGTGATATGGCCAAAAGGATGTGATGAATGATATATGTGATGTATGAGATTGATCATGTTCTTGTAATAGGAATCATGACTTGCATGTCGATGAGTATGACAACCGGCAGGAGCCATAGGAGTTGTCTTAATTTATTGTATGACCTGCATGTCAATGAAAATGCCATGTAATTACTTTACTTTATTTCTAACCGTTAGCCATAGTAGTAGAAGTAATAGTTGGCGAGAAAATTTCATGAAGACACGATGATGGAGATCATGGTGTCATGCCGGTGACGATGGTGCTCATGCGGCGCCTCGAAGATGGAGATCAAAGGCGCAAGATGATATTGGCCATATCATGTCACTTTATGATTTGCATGTGATGTTTGTCATGTTTACATCTTATTTGCTTAGAACGACGATAGCATAATAAATAAGATGATCCCTCACTAAAATTTCAAGAAAAGTGTTCCCACTAACCGTGCATCGTTGCCAAGGTTCATTGTTTCGAAGCACCACGTGATGATCGGGTGTGATAGATTCTAATGTTCGCATACAATGAGTGTAAGCCAGATTTACACATGCAAAACACTTAGGTTGACTTGACGAGCCTAGCATGTACAGACATGGCCTCGGAACACAATCGACTGAAAGGTCGAACATGAGTCGTATAGCAGATACGATCAACATGGAGATGTTCACCGTTGATGACTAGTCCATCTCATGTGATGATCGGACACGACCTAGTCGATTCGGATCATGTATCACTTGGATGACTAGAAGGATGTCTGTCTGAGTGGGAGTTCATTAAATAATTTGATTAGATGAACTTAATTATCAAGAACTTAGTCTAAAATGTCTATACAATATGTCTTGTAGATCAAATGGCCCACGCTAATGTTGCCCTCAACTTCAACACGTTCCTAGAGAAAACCAAGCTGAAAGACGATTGTAGCAACTATATGGATTGGGTCTGTAACTTGAGGATCATCCTCATAGCTGCCAAGAAAGCATATGTCCTTGAAGCACCGCTAGGTGACGCACCCATTTTTCCAGCAAATCAAGACGTTATGAATGCCTGGTAGTCGTGTAGTGATGACTACTCCCTGGTTCAGTGCGGCATGCTTTACAGCTTAGAACCGGGCCTCCAAAAGCGTTTTGAGCAGCACGGAGCATATGAGATGTTCCAAGAGCTGAAAATGGTTTTCCAAGCTCATGCCTGGGTCGAGAGATATGAAGTCTCCAACAAGTTCTATAGTTGTAAGATGGAGGAAATAGTTCTGTCAGCGAGCATATACTCAAAATGTCTGGGTTGCACAACCGCTTGTCTGAGCTGGAAGTTAATCTTCCAGATGACTCGGTCATTGACAAGATCCTCCAGTCGTTTCCACCTAGCTACACGAGCTTTGTGATGAACTACAATATGAAAGGGATGAAGAAGTCCATTCCTGAGTTATATTCAATGCTGAAATCAGCGGAGGTGGAAATCAAAAAGGAAAATCAAGTGTTGATGGTGAATAAAACTACTAGTTTCAAGAAAGGAAAGGGTAAGAAGAACTTCAAGAAGGACGATAAAGGAGTTGATGCGCCCGGTAAATCGGTTGCCGGGAAGAAGCCAAAGAATGGACTCAAGCCCGAGACTCGGTGCTTTTATTGTAAGGGAAATGGTCACTGGAAGCGGAGCTGCCCCAAGTACTTAGCGGATAAGAAGGCCGGCAATGCCAGATGTATATGTGATATACATCTTATTGATGTGTACCTTACCATCGCTCGTAGTAGCTCCTGGGTATTTGATACCGGTGCGGTTGCTCATATTTGTAACTCAAAACAGGAGCTGCGGAATAAGCGGAGACTGGCAAAGGACGAGGTGATGATGCACGTCGGGAATGTTTCCAAGGTCGATGTGATCACCGTCGGCGCGCTCCCTCTACATCTACCTATGGGATTAGTTTAAACCTCAATATTGTTATTTAGTACCAGCTTTGAGCATGAACATTGTATCTGGATCTCGTTTAATGCGAGATGGCTACTCATTTAAATTCGAAAATAATGGTTGTTCTATTTATATGAGAGATATGTTTTATGGTCATGTCCCGCTGGTCAATCGTTTATTTTTGTTTAATCTCGAACGTGGTGTTACACATATTCATAGTGTGAATGCTAAAAGATGTAAGATTGATAATGATAGTCCCACATACTTGTGGGCACTGCCGCCTTGGTCACATTGGTGTCAAACTGTAACACCCCAGATGTAATTTTCCCAATTTGTACTCCAACTCTTGCCATTTCCGGCGTTAAGTTATATTTATTTTCTCGGGTTCGGGTTTTGTCTCCGTGTATTGTTATCGTTGTCATGCATCTCATATCATGTCATCATGTCCATTGCATTTGCATACGTGTTCATCTCATGCATTCGAGCATTTTCCCCGTTGTTCGTTTTGCATTCCGGCGCTTCGTTCTCCTCCGGTGGTCATTTCTAGCTTTCTTTCGTGTGTGGGGATTAAACATTTCCGGATTGGACCGAGACTTGCCAAGCGGCCTTGGTTTACTACCGGTAGACCGCCTGTCAAGTTTCGTACCATTTGGACTCCGTTTGATACTCCAACGGTTAACCGAGGGACTGAAAAGGCCTCGTGTGTGTTGCAGCCCAACACCCCTCCATTTTGGCCCAAAACCCACCAAACTCTGCTCCATGTCCTAGAGCGTTCGATCACGATCGCGTGGCCGAAAACCGCACCTCATTTGGACTCTCCTAGCTCCCTCTACGCCTATATATACACCCTCATTCCAAATTCGCAGTTCCTCTCCCCCCTAACCCTAAAAATTCCCAGATCCGCCGCTCCGGACGTGTCCGGGCGGAGCCGGACAACGTCCGCCACCACCGCCGCCCAACCGGGATGCGCCACGTGGCGCCCGGCGCCCGCCGCCGCCGTGGCCCGCAGGGGCCCAAGGCCGGCCCTCCTGCGCCGCCTCCCGGGCCGCGCCCCGCGCCACCTCCCTCCTCCAGCCCGGCGCCGCCCCTCCGCCGCGCCGCCGCAGCTCGCCCTCGCCGGCCGAGCTCGCCGCGCCGCCATCGCCGGCCGAGCCCGCCGCGCCGCCCCAGGCCGAGCCGGCCGCGCCGCCCGCCGCCGCCTCCCTGCCCCGCCGCCCGCCGCCGGCGACCACCCCGGCCGCCTCCTCCACGCCAGCCCGCCGGCGAGCGTCGGATCCGCCGGTGAACAGTGCGCAAGATCCGATCCGGTTCGCAGCTACAGTAACCCTAGATCTAGGTCTTTTTTTTCATAAGTCCTGAAATCTGCAGATCCAAGTGCCTCTGTTCGGGGCCCCGTAACTTTGCATCCATAGCTCCGATTTGGGCATATAGCATATCAAAATGTTCACCTCAGAGAGTACATCATTTCATTCCATTGCATCATTTTGATTTGAGCTCATTATGAAGCCCGAAATACTGTTAGAAGAGGGCTACTTGAGTTAATTGTCAGATCTGTTACTCCGTTTAGCACTTTTGTCATTTTTGCCATGATTAATGTGTGCATGCTATGCCCATGAGTTCTTCATATGTTTTGTTAAGGGTTTTGTCATCTATCCAGAGGTACAACCCATGTATTTTTAGGATGTGTGTGGTGACTTGTGAAAGCTTACAAAGTGGTGCACTTGCTAATTCTGTTTTCAGGGACTTAGTGATTTCACTAAGTCCTGGGATTGTTTAGTTCACGATGCCATATGTTCATGTTGTTTCCTAGTGATCCGTGCCTCTTTTGAGGATGATCAGTAAGGGAGTTTTGTTAATATTGTAGTGCTCTATCCATCCATGTCTTTGTTTGCATTTTTGGAGCACCCTAGCTTGAGTCAATCGAGCTCTACTTTTGCTTCGTTGTGAATCTGGGCGGATCGTCAACTTGTTTGCGATTTTGCTGATGTTATTGTAGTTGATCTGTGCATGCTATGCTATTGTTCTTGCCATGTCTAGCTTGTATTTTGTGCCTTCTTCATGGGTGTATGCTTGTCTTGCCATGACTTGCACCGTGGTGAGTGCATCGAGCTCGTAAACATGCCTTGGTGAGTTATGTTTCAGCATGTCCCAGTTTTCACTGTCTGAAAACTGATTATATTTTTGCTATGTTCGTGTGCTTGTTAGTATATTTTGTGATCCCTTTTGGCTCAAGGTCACTAAGGGACTTTTGTTAAGCTTGTTGAGTAGCTCCATGCCATGTCTTTCTTTGTCATGTTCAGGTCCTGTAGCATGTTGTTTTGTTGCTCTGAAGAGGGCTATATGAGTTGAAATTCCAGACAAGTGTTAATTTCACCAAGTCTGAGATCTGTTTTACCATTTGCGTTTTTGCCATGCTTGTTTGAATCTGTCATTGGATGAATTGGCTGTAGCTCAGTGCTAGACTTTTGTTAAGCATCTTGTGTGCGTCCCTGCCATGTATTTTGATGCCATGTTTGGGTGCTGTAGCATGTTCATCTCATTGCATTTAGATGCCTACTTGTTGTAAATCGCAGACCGGTGTCAGTTTTGAATCGCTTGACATTTCCAAACCGTAACTCCGATTCTGGCGTTCTTTATATCGTTTTCAAGCGATTTCATCTCATCTTTCCAGTGGCACACTTGGTTTTCCAAGTTGAGACCAGGTTCATGCTTTTTCCTGTCATATCTTGCATTTTGCATCCCGCATCGCATCCCGCATAGCATATCATCATTTCATCTTGTTGCTTGTTCTTGCACGTGGTTGATTGTATCCTTGTTGCTTGTTTGTCTTGTTTGGGTAGAGCCGGGAGACGAGTTCACTAACGAGGAGCCCGTTGAGTTTGCTTTTTAGGATCCAGTCAACTCTGACAACTGTGCAGGCAAGATGATCATACCCTTGAAATCACTACTATCTTTGCTATGATAGTTTGCTCGCTCTTTTGCTATGCCATTGCTACGATGCCTACCACTTGCTTGCAAGCCTCCCAAATTGCCATGTCAGACCTCTAACCCACCTTGTCCTAGAAAACCGTTGTTTGGCTATGTTACCGCTTTGCTCAGCCCCTCTTATAGCGTTGCTAGTTGCAGGTGAAGATTGAAGGCCGTTCCTTGTTGGAACATCATTTATTTATTTGTTGGGATATCATTATATTGCTATGTTATCTTAATGCATCTATATACTTGGTAAAGGGTGGAAGGCTCGGCCTCTCGCCTAGTGTTTTGTTCCACTCTTGCCGCCCTAGTTTCCGTCATATCGGTGTTATGTTCCCGGATTTTTGCGTTCCTTACGCGGTTGGGTTATAATGGGAACCCCTTGATAGTTCGCCTTGATTAAAGCTTTTCCAGCAATGCCCAACATTGGTCTTACCATTTGCCGCCTAGCCTTTTCTTTCCCTTGGGTTCTGCAGACGCAAGGGTCATCTTATTTTACCCCCCGGGCCAGTGCTCCTCTGAGTGTTGGTCCCATCGAGCGATGTCCGGGGCTACCAGGGGCAACTCTGGGCTGGCCTACCCGACGTCTGGCTCATCTGAGTGTGCCCTGAGAAAGAGATATGTGCAGCTCCTATCGGGATTTGTCGGCACATTCGGGCGGTGTTGCTGGTCTTGTTTTAACCTGTCGAAGTGTCTTGAGTTACCGAGATACCGAGTCTGATCGGAACATCTTGGGAGGAGGTCTATTCCTTCGTTGACCGTGAGAGCTTGTCATGGGCTAAGTTGGGACTCCCCTGCAGGGATTGAACTTTCGAAAGCCATGCCCGCGGTTATGGGCAGATGGGAATTTGTTAATGTCCGGTTGTAGATGACTTGAACCTTAATTAATTAAAATGAATCAACTGAGTGTGTTACCGTGATGGCCTCTTCTCGGCGGGGTCCGGGAAGTGGACACAGTGTTGGAGTAATGTTTGCGCAGGTTGCTCCCTAGTTTCTCGCCCGCGCTTTGCCTCCTCTTCTCGCTCTCCTTTGCGAATAAGTTAGCCACCATACTTTCTAGTCGCTTGCTGCAGTTCCACTCATATTTTTACCTTGCCTTACCTATAAGCTTAAATAGTCTTGATTGCGAGGGTGCGAGTTTGCTGAGTCCCTGTGGCTCATAGATTACTATTACACCAGATGCAGGGCCTGATGATTCCGCTCCAGGAGACGCGTATGAGCTCAAGTGGGAGTTCGATGAAGACTCTCAGCGATACTATGTTTCCTTTCCCGATGATCAGTAGTGGTGCCCAGTTGGGGGTGATTGGGACCGTGTTGCATGTTGGGTTCTCTTTTATTTTGGCGCCGTAGTCAGGCCATGAGTGCTTGGATGATGTAATGTTATTTATGCACTTGATTGACGTGGCGAGTGTAAGCCAACTATGTTATCTTCCCTTTTATTATTACATTACATGGGATGTTTGTGAAGATTGCCTAACTTGCGACATATGCCTTCAATGCGATTATGTCTCTAAGTCGTGCCTCGACACGTGGGAGCTATAGTCGCATCGAGGGTGTTACAAGTTGGTAATCAGAGCCTTCCCCGACCTTAGGAGCCCCATTGCTTGATCATTTTTAGCGGCCGAGTTGTGTCTAGAAAAATGTTTTGAGTCTTTAGGAATTATATATCGAAGAGATTAGGAATTCTTTTTACTTCCCAGTCTCCTCATCGCTCTGGTAAGGCATCCTGACATAGAGTTTTGACTCTTCTCTTCTCAAATTTCACAAAAAAAATTAGGATCACGCGGTATCTTGGAATCATTCCGATGGTTTTATGATGAGAACATTGACTTGGTGCCTCCTGTCAGGGGTTTAGTGGAAGTGTCCCGGGGAGTTGAGCTCTGAGGTGTGGTCATCATAATTTTATCATTGTAGTTCTGGAATACCTGAATCTAGTACGTCGACATCGAAAATCTCTTTTATGCAGTTCGTTGGTGAGATAACCTCGACGCCACCCAGTACTGGGCGGGAGTTCGGGAGTATCGCCATAACTTGTATAACGGATGCTTTTCGAAGGTTGAGGTAGATGGTTTCCGAAGGTTTCTTGGTTATGTGTTGAAGGATGGATACAGATGGATGTAGGATTTGCTAGTTTGGGTGAGATATTATGCTTCCCCTGTATCCCCAACACCTGATTGCATAACCGGAAAGGTTCGGGAGTTTCATAGGTGGGAATTCTAGTAGCTTTAGTTTTTCTTCCATGGATATTGGTTTGAGATTGGGATTTCTTACCGATTATTCGTTCTTGTTCCGTACCTTGTTGATTTATTTCTCTACCATAATTCTACGTGGCTTCTCAATTTTTGGATATGTGACCATTTCAAGAGGAATGCATTCGTTCATTTTGTTCGGATGTGAAGACTATATGTTGCAATTTTCATTCCGTTGGATTCAGCTTCAATATTTGTCTATCAATGTGCTAATGGTGGTCAACCTCTTCAGGATGGCTCCTCCAACGCACACGACTCCGAATCCTGATCCGCCATCGCCTCCACCTCCTCCAGAGGCATGGCAAGCTGTGATGGCCGCAACCAATGCAAACACACAGCTGATCATGCAAATTCTTCAAGAGCGCAATCAAGGCAGTCAAGGGAATCAAGGCAGCAATCAGAGTCACTTTGCTACACTCAACCAGTTCCTTGCTAATGGGCCAAACACTTTCAGCAATTGTGTTGAGGCAACCGATGCTGACGATTGGCTTGTGGATCTGTGTAAGCATTTCGAGTGCAGTAACGTCAGGCCTGAGGACTTTGTCAAGTTTGCTTCCTTCCAACTCAAAGATCAAGCTGCAGAATGGTTCCAGCAGTACAAGGACTCCAGAGGTGGACGTGTTATCACTTGGGATGATTTCAGTCGAGATTTCCGAGCTCATCATATTCCACAGAGCGTGGTTGAAAGCAAGCGTGAGGAATTCCGCAATCTGAAGCAAGGCTCTTTGTCTGTCTGTGACTACAACAAGTTGTTCCAGAAGCTCGCCCGCTTTGCTAAGCAGGACGTCCCTGATGAGAAGAGCATGATATACCAGTTCAGGGGTGGTCTCAGAGAAGATATCCAGCTCGCTCTTGTTCTCTTTGAGCCCTTGAGGTACGGTGAGTTCTACAGCATGGCACTGAAGCAAGAGGCTGCTTAGTTAAGGTGTGATGCTTCCAAGAAGCGAGTCAGAGATGTTACTCCTTCTTCCTCTACTCAAGTAGCCAAGCAGCAGAAGTTTTGGCTTCCTCCTCCTCCGTTCCGTCAGCCGTATCAGCAGAAGAGCAAAGGTGGCAGTGGTTCTTCCCACCCACCCAACCCTGGCTTTCAGAACAAGACTTCGTCTCAAGATCCAAGATCGAGTGCTCCGTACCACCGTCCGCTTTCAGAGGTCACGTGCAACAAGTGCCAACAGAAGGGTCACTATGCCAACAAGTGTCTCAACCAGAGGCGTCTTCCTCCTCCTCCTCCTGTCAGATCGACAAGTACAGTTGTGGTCAAGCATAACCCCAAGTCCGCCAAGGTCAACTTGCTGAATGTAGCTCAGGCAGAGGAATCACCAGATGTGATCATGGGTAACCTTCTTGTTAATGACATTCCTGCAAGAGTTCTTTTTGACACGGGTGCATCGCATTGTTTCATCTCGAGGCCATTTGTTTCTAAGCATGAGTTGCCTTTGCAAGATTTGCCTAGACAGTTATCTGTTGTTTCTCCGGGTAAATTCATGAATGCAAGCGCTATTGCCCCAGATGTTCCTATCACATTGGGCGATTACAAATTTCTCTCTTCTCCGGTGGTTCTTGGTAACTCGGATATTGATCTTATTCTCGGAATGGATTGGCTTTCTAAGCACAAGGCTCAGCTTGATTGTGCAGCCAGGCAGATTCAATTGACTCATTCGTCTGAGGATGTAATTGTCTTTGCCGCTCGTGATGATACCATTCGTCTGTTTTCTCTCAATGAGAAGGGTGAATTGGATGCCATCTCTCAAATTCCAGTCGTTTGCGAATATCAAGACGTCTTTCCAGAAGAGCTCCCAGGAATGCCTCCGCACCGGCCAGTTGAATTCGTTATTGATCTTGAGCCTGGTACGGAACCTGTGTGCAAGCATCCTTACAAGCTTGGACCTGAAGAGTTGAAGGAGCTGAAGAAGCAACTCGATGAGCAAGAGAAAATGGGTCTTATCCGGCCTAGTTCTTCTCCGTGGGGTTGTGGTGTTCTTTTTGTGAAGAAGAAGGATGGAACGGACCGACTTTGTGTTGATTACCATCCAGTGAACAAGAAGACCATCAAGAACAAATACCCACTTCCCAACATCAATGAGCTGTTCGAACAACTCAAAGGTGCCCAAGTATTCTCCAAGCTTGATCTCCGTATGGGTTATCACCAGATTCGCATTCGTGAAGAAGATAGTCCCAAGACAGCATTCAGAACAAGCTTTGGTTCATATGAATACACTGTCATGTCTTTTGGTCTCGCCAACGCTCCTCCGACGTTCTCTCGCATGATGAACTTCATCTTCAACGCCTACACCAATGACTTCGTTTTGGTCTATCTCGACGACATTCTGGTTTTCTCGAAGAACAAGGAAGATCATGCCAAGCACTTGCGTTTGGTTCTTGATAAGCTCAGAGAACATCAGTTCTACGCCAAGTTCTCCAAGTGTGAATTTTGGCTTGATGAGGTTCTTTATCTTGGTCATATCATCTCTGCCAAGGGCATTGCCGTGAATCCTGAGAAGGTGTCTGCAATTGTGAATTGGGAACCTCCTCAGAACGTGAAGCAACTCCGCAGTTTTCTCGGTCTCGCAAGCTATTGCCGAAGATTCGTTGAAAACTTTTCTAAGATCGCGAAGCCTCTCTCTAATCTTCTTCAGAAGCACGTCAAGTACGTTTGGTCTCCGGAGTGTGATATTGCTTTCAACACTTTGAAAGAGAAATTGATCACTGCTCCAGTTCTGACTCCGCCTGATGAATCCAAGCCGTACGAGGTCTTTTGTGATGCCTCTCTCCAAGGTCTTGGCGCAGTATTGATGCAAGAGAAGAAAGTTGTTGCTTATACATCTCGCCAGTTGAAGCCTAATGAGAAGAACTACCCCACTCATGATCTCGAGTTGGCGGCGGTTGTGCATGCTCTTTTGACTTGGAGACATCTTCTATTGGGAAGAAAAGCAGACATTTTCACTGATCACAAGAGTCTCAAGTACATCTTCACTCAGCCTAATCTCAACCTCAGGCAAACTCGATGGGTCGAAATGATTCAAGAGTATAATCCGAGTATTGAGTACACTCCAGGCAAGGCTAATGTGATTGCTGACGCATTGAGCAGAAAGGCCTACTGCAACAGTCTGATTCTTAAGCCTTATCAACCCGAGCTTTGTGAAGCTTTCCACAAACTTAATCTGCAAGTTGTTCCTCAAGGTTTCCTCGCCAACCTTCAAGTCTCTCCTACCTTAGAAGACCAGATTCGCCAAGCCCAGCTTCTTGATGCTATGGTGAAAAAGGTGAAGATTGGAATTGCCAAGAGTCAGTCCAAGTACAAGTGCTACCGCCTTGATGACAAGGACACTCTGAACGAGGCTCACAATTCTCTCCTCTCCATCCACCCTGGGAGCACGAAGATGTATCAAGACCTTAAGCAAGCTTATTGGTGGACTCGAATGAAGCGTGAGATCGCTCAATTCGTGAATGAATGTGACGTCTGCAGAAGAGTGAAGGCAGAACACCAAAGGCCAGCTGGTCTCCTCCAACCTCTTGCCATTTCAGAATGGAAGTTTGACCACATTGAGATGGACTTCGTGACTGGGTTTCCAAAGTCCAAGCGTGGCAATGATGCTATATTCGTTGTCATCGACAAACTCACCAAAGTGGCTCATTTTTTGCCCATCAAAGAGTCGATCACTGCAGCTCAATTGGCGGAACTCTATACCTCTCGCATTGTCTCTCTACACGGTATTCCTCAAGTGATCTCTTCAGACCGTGGCAGCATCTTTACCTCCAAGTTTTGGGATTCTTTTCAGAAGGCCATGGGCACTAACATCCGCTTTAGCACAACTTTCCATCCTCAAACAAGCGGTCAAGTTGAGCGTGTCAACCAGATTCTTGAAGATATGCTCAGGGCTTGTGTGATCTCCTTCGGCATGAAGTGGGAGGATTGTCTTCCTTATGCTGAATTCTCCTACAACAACAGTTTTCAAGCAAGTTCGGGCAAGGCCCCTTTTGAAATTCTGTATGGCAGGAAGTGCCGTACCCCTCTCAACTGGTCTGAAACCGGTGAACGTCAGCTTTTGGGTAATGACTTAATCACAGAAGCAGAAGAGATGTGCAAAGTCATTCGTGATAACCTCAAAGCAGCCCAATCCCGCCAGAAGAGCTACTATGATAGTAAGCACCGTGATTTGGCTTTTGAGATCGGAGATCATGTTTACCTCCGTGTCTCTTCTATGAAAGGTACTCGTCGTTTCGGTATCAAAGGGAAGCTTGCCCCTAGATACGTGGGACCTTTCAAGATTGTCAGCAAGAGAGGCGACCTCGCCTATCAACTCGAGCTTCCTTCAAACTTTGCAAATGTGCATGACGTGTTCCATGTCTCTCAGCTTCGAAAGTGCTTCAAGACTCCTGACCACACCGTCAACTTCGAGGACATTGAGCTCCAAGAAGATCTCTCTTATCGTGAGCACCCAGTTGCTATTCTTGAAGAGACTGAATGCAAGACTCGCAACAAGTCAATCAAATTTCTCAAAGTCAAGTGGTCACACCATTCCGACCGTGAAGCTACCTGGGAACGCGAGGATCACCTCCGTTCTGAGTACCCGGCGTTCTTTCAGTCCTAGATCTTGGGACGAGATCCTTTCGTAGTGGTGGAGTGTTGTAACACCCCGGATGTAATTTTCCCAATTTGTACTCCAACTCTTGCCGTTTCTGGCGTTAAGTTATATTTATTTTCTCGGGTTCGGGTTTTGTCTCCGTATGTTGTTATCGTTGTCATGCATCTCATATCATGTCATCATGTGCATTGCATTTGCATACGTGTTCATCTCATGCATTCGAGCATTTTCTCCGTTGTCCGTTTTGCATTCCGGCGCTTCGTTCTCCTCCGGTGGTCATTTCTAGCTTTCTTTCGTGTGTGGGGATTAAACATTTCCGGATTGGACCGAGACTTGCCAAGCGGCCTTGGTTTACTATCGGTAGACCGTCTGTCAAGTTTCATACCATTTGGACTTCGTTTGATACTCCAACGGTTAACCGAGGGACCGAAAAGGCCTCGTGTTTGTTGCAGCCCAACACCCCTCCATTTTGGCCCAAAACCCACCAAACTATGCTCCATGACCTAGAGCGTTCGATCACGATCGCGTGGCCGAAAACCGCACCTCATTTGGACTCTCCTAGCTCCCTCTATGCCTATATATACACCCCCCATTCCAAATTCGTAGTTCCTCTCCCCCCTAACCCTAAAAATTCCCAGATCCGCCGCTCCCGACGTGTGCGGGCGGAGCCAGACAACGTCCGCCGCCACCGCCGCCCAACCGGGACGCGCCACGTGGCGCCCGGCGCCCGCTACCGCCGCGGCCCGCAGGGGCCCGAGGCCGGCCCTCCCGCGCCGCCTCCCGGGCCGCGCCCCGCGCCGCCTCCCTCCACCAGCCCGGCACCGCCCCTCCGCCGCAGCTCGCCCTCGCCGATCGAGCTCGCCGCGCCGCCATCGCCGGCCGAGCCCGCCGCGCCGCCCCAGGCCGAGCCGGCCGCGCCGCCCGTCGCCGGCGACCACCCCGGCCGCCTCCTCCACGCCAGCCCGCCGGCGAGCGCCAGATCCGCCGGTGAACAGTGCGCGAGATCCGATCCAGTTCGCAGCTACAGTAACCCTAGATCTAGGTCTTTTTTTTTCAGTCCTGAAATCTGCAGATCCAAGTGCCTCTGTTCGGGGCCCCGTAACTTTGCATCCGTAGCTTCCATTTGGGCATATAGCATATCAAAATATTCATCTCAGAGAGTACATCATTTCATTCCATTGCATCATTTTCATTTGAGCTCATCTCGATGCCCGAAATACTGTTAGAAGAGGGCTACTTGAGTTAATTGTCAGATCTGTTACTCCGTTTAGCACTTTTGTCATTTTTGCCATGATTAATGTGTGCATGCTATGCCCATGAGTTCTTCATATGTTTTGTTAAGGGTTTTGTCATCTATCCAGAGGTACAACCCATGTATTTTTAGGATGTGTGTGGTGACTTGTCCAAGCTTGCAAAGTGGTGCACTTGCTAATTCTGTTTTCAGGGACTTAGTGATTTCACTAAGTCCTGGGATTGTTTAGTTCACGATGCCATATGTTCACGTTGTTTCCTAGTGATCCGTGCCTCTTTTGAGGATGATCAGTAAGGGAGTTTTGTTAATATTGTAGTGCTCTATCAATTCATGTCTTTGTTTGCATTTTTGGAGCAACCTAGCTTGAGTCAATCGAGCTCTACTTTTGCTTCGTTGTGAATCTGGGCAGATCGTCAACTTGTTTGCGATTTTGCCGATGTTATTGTAGTTGATCCGTGCATGCTATGCTATTGTTCTTGCCATGTCTAGCTTGTATTTTGTGCCTTCTTGATGGGTGTATGCTTGTCTTGCCATGACTTGCACCGTGGTGAGTGCATCGAGCTCGTAAACATGCCTTCGTGAGTTATGTTTCAGCATGTCCCAGTTTTCACCAAGTCTGAAAACTGATTATGTTTTTGCTATGTTCGTGTGCTTGTTAGTATATTTTGTGATCCCTTTTGGCTCAAGGTCACTAAGGGACTTTTGTTAAGCTTGTTGAGTAGCTCCATGCCATGTCTTTCTTTGTCATGTTCAGGTCCTGTAGCATGTTGTTTTGTTGCTCCGAAGAGGGCTATATGATCTGAAATTCCAGACAAGTGTTAATTTCACTAAGTCTGAGATCTGTTTTACCATTTGCGTTTTTGCCATGCTTGTTTGAACCTGTAATGGATGAATTGGCCGTAGCTCAGTGCTAGACTTTTGTTAAGCATCTTGTGTGCATCCCTGCCATATATTTTGTTGTCATGTTTGGGTGCTGTAGCATGTTCATCTCATTGCATTTAGATGCCTACTTGCTGTAAATCGCAGACCGGTGTCATTTTTGAATCGCTTGACATTTCCAAACCGTAACTCCGATTCCGGCGTTCTTTATATCGTTTTCAAGCGATTTCATCTCATCTTTCCAGTGGCACACTTGGTTTCCAAGTTGAGGCCAGGTTCATGCATTTTCCTGTCATATCTTGCATTTTGCATCCCGCATCGCATCCCGCATAGCATATCATCATTTCATCTTGTTGCTTGTTCTTGCACATGGTTGATTGTATCCTTGTTGCTTGTTTGTCTTGTTTGGGTAGAGCCGGGAGACGAGTTCGCTAACGAGGAGCCCGTTGAGTTTGCTTTTGAGGATCCAGTCAACTCTGACAACTGTGCAGGCAAGATGATCATACCCTCGAAATCACTACTATCTTTGCTATGCTAGTTTGCTCGCTCTTTTGCTATGCCATTGCTACGATGCCTACCACTTGCTTTCAAGCCTCCCAAATTGCCATGTCAAACCTCTAACCCACCTTGTCCTAGCAAACCGTTGATTGGCTATGTTACCGCTTTGCTCAGCCCCTCTTATAGCGTTGCTAGTTGCAGGTGAAGATTGAAGGCCGTTCCTTGTTGGAACATCATTTATTTATTTGTTGGGATATCATTATATTGCTATGTTATCTTAATGCATCTATATACTTGGTAAAGGGTGGAAGGCTCGGCCTCTCGCCTAGTGTTTTGTTCCACTCTTGCCGCCCTAGTTTCCGTCATATCGGTGTTATGTTCCCGGATTTTTGCGTTCCTTACGCGGTTGGGTTATAATGGGAACCCCTTGATAGTTCGCCTTGATTAAAGCTTTTCCAGCAATGCCCAACATTGGTCTTACCATTTGCCGCCTAGCCTTTTCTTTCCCTTGGGTTCTGCAGACTCAAGGGTCATCTTATTTTACCCCCCGGGCCAGTGCTCCTCTGAGTGTTGGTCCCACCGAGCGATGTACGGGGCTACCAGGGGCAACTCTGGGCTGGCCTACCCGACGTCTGGCTCATCTGAGTGTGCCCTGAGAAAGAGATATGTGCAGCTCCTATCGGGATTTGTCGGCACATTCAGGCGGTGTTGCTGGTCTTGTTTTAACCTGTCGAAGTGTCTTGAGTTACCGAGATACCGAGTCTGATCGGAACGTCTTGGGAGGAGGTCTATTCCTTCGTTGACCGTGAGAGCTTGTCATGGGCTAAGTTGGGACTCCCCTGCAGGGATTGAACTTTCGGAAGCCATGCCCGCGGTTATGGGCAGATGGGAATTTGTTAATGTCCGGTTGTATATGACTTGAACCTTAATTAATTAAAATGAATCAACTGAGTGTGTTACCGTGATGGCCTCTTCTCGGCGGGGTCCGGGAAGTGGACACGGTGTTGGAGTAATGTTTACGCAGGTTGCTCCCTAGTTTCTCGCCCACGCTTTGCCTCCTCTTCTCGCTCTCCTTTGCGAATAAGTTAGCCACCATACTTGCTAGTCACTTGCTGCAGCTCCACTCATATTTTTACCTTGCCTTGCCTATAAGCTTAAATAGTCTTGATAGCGAGGGTGCGAGTTTGCTGAGTCCCTGTGGCTCACAGATTACTATTACACCAGATGCAAGGCCTGATGATTCCGCTCCAGGAGACGCGTATGAGCTCAAGTGGGAGTTCGACGAAGACTCTCAGCGATACTATGTTTCCTTTCCCGATGATCAGTAGTGGTGCCCAGTTGGGGGTGATTGGGACCGTGTCGCATGTTGGGTTCTCTTTTATTTTGGCGCCGTAGTTGGGCCATGAGTGCTTGGATGATGTAATGTTTTTTATGCACTTGATTGACGTGGCGAGTGTAAGCCAACTATGTTATCTTCCCTTTTATTATTACATTACATGGGATGTTTGTGAAGATTGCCTAACTTGCGACATATGCCTTCAATGCGATTATGTCTCTAAGTCGTGCCTCAACACGTGGGAGCTATAGTCGCATCGAGGGTGTTACACAAACACATGAAGAAACTCCATGCAGATGGACTTTTGGAGTCTCTTGATTATGAATTATTTGACACGTGCGAACCATGCCTCATGGGCAAAATGACCAAGACTCCGTTCTCTGGTACAATGGAGCAAGCAACCAACTTATTGGAAATCATACATACTGAAGTGTGCGGTCCAATGAGCATTGAGGCTCGGGGTGGCTATCGTTATGTTCTCACCCTCACTGATGACTTAAGTAGATATGGGTATGTCTACTTAATGAAACACAAGTCTAAGACCTTTGAAAAGTTCAAGGAATTTCAGAGTGAGGTAGAGAATCAACATGACAGGAAAATAAAGTTCTTACGATCAGATCATGGAGGAGAATACTTGAGTCACGAGTTTCGCACACACTTAAAGAAATGTGGAATTGTTTCACAACTCACTATGCCTGGAACACCTCGGTGAAATGGTGTGTCCGAACGTCGTAATCGCACTCTATTGGATATGGTGCGATCTATGATGTCTCTTACCGATCTACCGCTATCATTATGGGGTTATGCTTTAGAGACTGTCGCATTCACTTTAAATAGGGCTCCGTCGAAATCCATTGAGATGACACCGTATGAATTATGGTTTGGAAAGAAACCTAAGCTGTCGTTTCTGAAAGTTTGTGGATGCGATGCTTATGTCAAGAAACTTCAACCTAAAACGCTCGAACCCAAGTCGGAAAAATGCGTCTTCATAGGATACCCTAAGAAAACTATCGGGTATACCTTCTACCTCATATCTGAAGGCAAGATCTTTGTTGCCAAGAATGGATCCTTTCTAGAGAAAGAGTTTCTCTCGAAAGAAGTAAGTGGGAGGAAAGTAGAACTTGATGAGGTACTGCCTCTTGAACCGGAAAGTAGCGCAGATCAGGAAGATGTTTCTGTGGTGCCTACTCCGACTAGA
The DNA here is from genome assembly GCF_018294505.1 of Triticum aestivum. Taxonomy (NCBI): domain Eukaryota; kingdom Viridiplantae; phylum Streptophyta; class Magnoliopsida; order Poales; family Poaceae; genus Triticum; species Triticum aestivum. The sequence continues at coordinate 187,886,914 of NC_057797.1, read as the reverse complement.
GAGGAAGTTAATGATGATGATCATGAAACTTTAGATCAAGTTGCTACTAAACTTCGTAGGTCCACGAGGACACGTTCCGCACCAGAGTGGTACGACAACCCTGTCCTGGAAATCATGTTGTTAGACAACGGTGAACCTTCGAACTATGAAGAAGCAATGGTGGGCCCGAATTCCAACAAATGGCTTGAAGCCATGAAATCCGAGATATGATCCATGTATGAAAACGAAGTATGGACTTTGACAGACTTTCCCGATGATCGACAAGCCATAGAGAATAAATGGATCTTTAAGAAGAAGACTGACGCAGATAGTAACATGACCATCTATAAGGCTCGGCTTGTCGCTAAGGGTTATCGAAAAGTTCAAGGGGTTGACTACGATGAGACCATCTCACCCGTAGCGAAGCTGAAGTCCGGCCGAATCATGTTAGCAATCTCTGCATTCTATGATTATGAGATATGGCAAATGGACGTCAAAACAACATTCCTTAATGGTTTCCTTAAGGAAGAATTGTATATGATGCAGTCGGAAGGTTTTGTCGATCCTAAGAATGCTGACAAGGTATGCAAGTTCCATCGCTCAATCTATGGGCTGGTGCAAGCATCTCAGAGTTGGCACATTCGCTTTGATGAGATGATCAAAGTGTTTGGGTTTACGCAGACTTATGGAGAAGCCTGTGTTTACAAGAAAGTGAGTGGGAGCTCTGTAGCATTTCTCATATTATATGTGGATGACATACTATTGATGGGAAATGATATAGAATTTTTGGAAAGCATAAAGGCCTACTTGAATAAGTGTTTTTCAATGAAGGACCTTGGAGAAGCTGCTTACATATTAGGCATCAAGATCTATAGAGATAGATCGAGACACCTCATTGGTCTTTCACAAAGCACATACCTTGACAAGATATTGAAGAAGTTCAATATGGATCAGTCCAAGAAGGGGTTCTTGTCTTTATTGCAAGGTGTGAAATTGAGCACGGCTCAATGCCCGACCTCGGCAAAAGATAGAGAAAAGATGGGTGTCATCCCCTATGCCTCAGCCATAGGGTCTATTATGTATGCCATGCTGTGTACCAGACCTGATGTGAACCTTGCCGTAAGTTTGGTAGGGAGGTACCAAAGTAATCCCGGCATGGAACACTGGACAGCAGTCAAGAATATCCTAAAGTACCTGAAAAGGACTAAGGATATGTTTCTCGTTTATGGAGGTGACGAAGAGCTCGTCATAAAGGGTTACATCGATGCTAGCTTCGACACAGATCTGGATGACTCCAAGTCACAAACCAGATACATGTACATTTTGAATGGTGGGCAGTCAGCTGGTGCAGTTCAAGCAAAGCATCGTGGCGGGATCTACATGTGAAGTGGAGTACATAGCAGCCTTGGAGGCAGCACATGAAGCAGTCTGGATGAAGGAGTTCATCACCGACCTAGGAGTTATTCCCAATGCGTTGGGCCCGATGACTCTCTTCTGTGACAACACTGGAGCTATTGCCCTTGCCAAGGAGCCCAGGTTTCACAAGAAGACCAGGCATAACAAGCGTCGCTTCAACTCCATTCATGAATATATCCAGGATGGAGACATAGATATTTGTAAAGTGCATACAGATCTGAATGTCGCAGGTCCGTTGACTAAACCTCTTCCGCGAGCAAAACATGATCAACACCAGAACTCTATGGGTGTTCGATTCATCACAATGTAACTAGATTATTGACTCTAGTGCAAGTGGGAGTCTGTTGGAAATATGCCCTAGAGGCAATACTAAAGTGGTTATTATTATATTTCTGTGTTCATGATAATTGTCTATTTTTCATGCTATAATTGTATTAACCGGAAACCGTAATACATGTGTGAATAGATAGATCGTAATATGTCCCTAGTAAGCCTCTAGTTCACTAGCTCGTTGATCAATAGATGGTCATGGTTTCCTGACCATGGACATTGGATGTCATTGATAATGGGATCACATCATTAGGAGAATGATGTGATGGACAAGACCCAATCTTAAGCATAGCACAAGATCGTGTAGTTCGTTTGCTAAAGCTTTTCTAATGTGATGTCTACTACACAACCTTCTTCTTGTAGACATTGTTGGGCCTCCAAGTACAGAGGTTTGTAGGACAGTAGCAAATTTCCCTCAAGTGGATGACCTAAGGTTTATCAATCCGTGGAAGGCATAGGATGAAGTTGGTCTCTCTCAAACAACCGTGCAACCAAATAACAAAGAGTCTCTTGTGTCCCCAACACACCCAATACAATGGTAAATTGTATAGGTGCACTAGTTCAGCGAAGAGATGGTGATACAAGTGCAATATGGATGGTAGATATAGGTTTTTGTAATCTAAAAATATTAAAACAGCAAGGTAACTAATGATATAAATGATCGGAAACGGTATTGCAATGCTAGGAAACAAGGCCTAGGGTTCATACTTTCACTAGTGCAAGTTCTCTCAACAATAACATAATTGGATCATATAACTATCCCTCAACATGCAACAAAGAGTCACTCCAAAGTCACTAATAGAGGAGAACAAACGAAGAGATTATTGTAGGGTATGAAACCACCTCAAAGTTATTCTTTCTGATCGATCTATTCAAGGGTCCGTAGTAAAATAACACGAAGCTACTCTTTCCGTTCAATCTATCATAGAGTTCGTACTAGAATAACACCTTAAGACACAAATCAACCAAAACCCTAATGTCACCTAGATACTCCAATGTCACCTCAAGTATCTATGGGTATGATTATATGATATGCATCACACAATCTCAGATTCATCTATTCAACCAACACAAAGAACTTCAAAGAGTGCCCCAAAGTTTCTACCAGAGAGTCAAGACAAAAACGTGTGCCAACCCCTATGCATAAGTTCACGAGGTCACAGAACTCGCAAGTTGATCACCAAAACATACATCAAGTGGATCACGTGATATCCCATTTTCACCACAGATAAGCACATGCAAGACATACATCAAGTGTTCTCAAATCCTTAAAGACTCAATCCGATAAGATAACTTCAAATGGAAAAATCAATTCATCACAAGAGAGTAGAGGGGGAGAAGCATCATAAGATCCAAATATAATAGCAAAGCTCGCGATACATCAAGATCGTGCCGACTCAAGAACACGAGAGAGAGAGAGAGAGAGAGAGAGATCAAACACATAGCTACTGGTACATACCCTCAGCCCCGAGGGTGAACTACTCCCTCCTTGTCATGGAGAGCGCCGGGATGATGAAGATGGCCACCAAAGAGGGAATCCCCCCTCCGTCAGGGTGCCGGAACGGGTCTAGATTGGTTTTTGGTGGCTACGGAGGCTTCTGGCGGTGGAACTCCCGATCTAGGTTATTTTCTGGAGGTTTCTGTATTTATAGGAATTTTTGGCATAGGTCTCATGTCAAGAAGGTGCCCGAGTCGTCCACGAGGTAGGCCCACGCGCCTGGGGGGTGGGTGTGCCCCCACCCTCGTGGACGGCCCGGGACTCTTCTAGCCCAACTCTTTTACTCCGGGGTCTTCTTTTGGTCCATAAAAAATCGTCAAAAATTGGCATGTCAATTGGACTCCGTTTGGTATTCCTTTTCTGTAAAATTCAAAAACAAGGAAAAAACAGAAACTGGCACTGGGCTCTAGGTTAATAGGTTAGTCCCAAAAATGATATAAAATAGCATATAAATGCATATAAAACATCCAAGGTTGATAATATAATATCATGGAACAATCAAAAATTATAGATACGTTGGAGACGTATCAAGCATCCCCAAGCTTAATTCCTGCTCGTCCTCGAGTAGGTAAATGATAAAAACAGAATTTTTGATGTGGAATGCTACCTAACATATTTATCAATGTAATCTTCTTTATTTTGGCATGAATATTCAGATCCATAAGATTCAAGACAAAATTTTAATATTGACATAAAAATAATAATACTTCAATCATACTAACAAAGTAATCATGTCTTCTCAAAATAACATGGCCAAAGAAAGCTATCCCTACAAAATCACATAGTATGGCTATGCTCTATCTTCATCACACAAAATATTTAAATCATGCACAACCCCGATGACAAGCCAAGCAATTGTTTCATACTTTTGATGTTCTCAAACTTTTTCAATCTTCACGCAATACATGAGCGTGAGCCATGGACATAGCACTATAGGTGGAACAGAATGGTGGTTGTGGAGAAGACAAAAAGGAGAAGATAGTCTCACATCAACTAGGCGTATCAACGGGCTATGGAGATGCCCATCAATAGATATCAATGTGAGTGAGTAGGGATTGCCATGCAACGGATGCACTAGAGCTATAAGTGTATGAAAGCTCAAAAAGAAACTAAGTGGGTGTGCATCCAACTCGCTTGCTCACGAAGACCTAGGGCATTTTGAGGAAGTCCATAATTGGAATATACAAGCCAAGTTATATAATGAAAATTCCCACTGGTATATGAAAAGTGACAACATGGGAGACTCTCTATCATGAAGATCATGGTGCTACTTTGAAGCACAAGTGTGGTAAAAGGATAGTAGCATTGCCCCTTCTCTCTTTTTCTCTCATTTTTTTATTTTTTATTTTTTATGGACTCTTTTTTCTCCTTTTTTTTATTTTTCGTCCGGAGTCGCATCCCGACTTGTGGGGGAATCATAGTCTCCATCATCCTTTCCTCACAGGGACAATGCTCTAATAATGATGATCATCGCACTTTTATTTAATTACCACTCAAGAATTACAACTCGATACTTAGAACAAAATATGACTCTATGTGAATGCCTCTGGCGGTGTACCGGGATGTGCAATGAATCAAGAGTGACATGTATGAAAATATTATGAATGGTGGCTTTTCCACAAATACGATGTCAACTACATGATCATGCAAAGCAATATGTCAATGGTGGAGCGTGTCATAATAAACGGAACGGTGGAAAGTTGCATGGCAATATATCTCGGAATGGCTATGGAAATGCCATAATAGGTAGGTATGGTGGCTGTTTTGAGAAAGGTATAGGTCAGTGTATGATACCGGCGAAAGGTGCGCGGTATTAGAGAGGCTAGCAATGGTGGAAGGGTGAGAGTGCGTATAATCCATGGACTCAACATTAGTCATAAAGAACTCACATACTTATTGCAAAAATCTATTAGTTATCGAAACGAAGTAGTACGCACATGCTCCTAGGGGGATATATTGGTAGGAAAAGACCATCGCTCGTCCCTGACCGCCACTCATAAGGAAGACAATAAATAAATAAATCATGCCCCGACTTTATCACATAACGGTTCACCATACATGCATGCTACGAGAATCACAAACTTTAACACAAGTATCTCTCAAATTCACAACTACTCAACTATCATGACTCTAATATCACCATCTTCATATCTCAAAAAAACCATCAAGTATCAAACTTCTCATAGTATTCAATGCACTTTATATGTGTAACATCCCAAATTTTCAATTTGGAATGTTACACATTAGATCATCATTTCATATCATATTTTATTTTGAATTTTGGCTGATCCTAAAAAATTCTACGCAACTCAATGACCCACGGAGAGAGTTGGGTATTTCGTTATTTTCATATTTGAGTTTTCTCAAATTTTGAGAATAGGATCATTTGATTTTATTTATTTTACCATCAATTATTTCTATGACAAAAATATGAGAGAGGGAATAAAATGACTTTCCCAAAATAAAGAAATATTGAGGATTTAATAATAAAATCAAATAAGATTTTATTTTGGAGTTTTTCGGTGTTTTATTTGAATTTAGGAAAAATGTGCGTTTTTCAAAATTTCATTTAGACCCCAAATAAATGTTCACTTTGTCGGGCTTGATTTTAGAAGCCCGGGAAAATTTATTTCGAGATTTTTGGAGTCCGTTTAGTATTTCTTTTTATTTTTCTTCCGAGCGGAATAAAAAAAGGGAACCGACCTAACCGGGCCGTGTCCGGATAGGACTCTGGCCCGGCAGGCTTTAAAAGCCGGCCCAGCCCCCCCCCCCGGGGAGGAACCCTAGCCCCAGCCGCCCGCGCCCGCCGCCGCCAGCGCCGCCCCGCCGCCCCGCCGCCGCCGTGCTGCCGCCGCCCCGCCGCACCGCCCGCCGCCCGCCGGATCCGCCGCCCCGCCGCGCCGCCGAGGTTCACCGCCGCCCCGTAATCCGCGCCGCCCGTTTTTTTTAAGAAAACCGATTGGTTTTCCGTCGTTTTTTTTAGTTTTCGTTTTTTTATTAGATCGGTTTAGGTTAAATAGCAAACGTTCGCTCGTTTGTTCGTTTAAACGAACACGTTCATCGTTTAGATCTGGATAACGAATGTTCGTCCGTTAATCCGTTCGTTGTTTTCTTTTTCTCGGATTAAACCCGCGATTTTCTGATCGCGATTCCTGATCCGATTTTCGTTTTAGTTTAACTTTTCACTCGTTTATCGGAATCAGGCGATTCAAGCGCCTAGAGTTTCGTCTCGAAACCCTCTATCTGTTTAACCAACTTAAACAAGATCTTTCTACTATAAAATTTTCCCTAGATCTAGATTACTAGAATGAAGTTGTTTTCTTCCGCCGTTTGACTTTCGTTGCTTCGTTCGATTTGATTCTTTTGCCAACCGGAGTTCTTAAGTTGAACCTTCTAGTTAGATCTCTTATTTGAGTTTTACCTGTGCATTAGTTGAGTACTTATTGTATGCTTGTTTGTTTTTCTGCGATAGAGTATCCGGAGTGCGCCGCCCGTTACTTCGAATCACTAGGTTTCCCGGATTATCAGCAAGGCAAGTAACACTTTGATCATACCTTTTCTACTACCCAGTTTTATTGCATTAGATCAATCCTCACACATTGCATGATTAGGATCTAATTAAATTGTGGGATGGGAAGTAGATGAGGTAGTACCTATTACCTGTTTATTATCAAACCTTTGGGAGTTTCTTCTATGTTTGCTTATTATGCCATGCTATGCTAGTAGACGTGGATTGGGTGAGTGATATCCATGACAGATGTGAGATTGATAATTAATGGTTTATCTAAGGTGGAAACTTAAACACACATCTGGGTGGATTGAGGCACCTGGGTATTCCAGGACTTGCTTGTTTACTTTTGGACCGCCACCCAGGCTCAAAGGGATCATGAGACTATTCATACTAGAAACTTCCGTGTGCAGCCACAAGCTATTATGGGCTCTAGCATAGTTGACTAAGTTGTGTGAACTCTTACAGTGGTAGACTAGCAGATGTAGGGGATGTACGTGGTACGGTCTACCCGATAGTAAGGTGCTAGCGCTTCTGAAAGACTATGTCTCGGTCATCCGTCTTCTCAAACACCATGTAGTGCGAGAAAACAAACGGAGGCGATCAAGTCTTGTGGGGAAAAGTGCGCAAACCTCTGCATAGTGTAATAAACTAATCATGGTTAGCCGTGTCCCCGGTTATGGACATTCTGAGTATCTAGTACCTGGATTATCATGTGAATCTCAACATGTTACTATAAATTAATTTTATTGGGTTATGCTTAATGATGATGCTTAATTGGGATTGAGAATGCTGTCAACCATTCTCAATGTTTAACAACCACCATGATAGTAATTAAATTTTATTCCTTTGAAGTAGGGAAAAATTGGCTTTATGCAAAATTGTAACCATAGAGCTTTCCACCAGCCAAATATGCATATAGTATAGCTGTTTCATTCCATTACTCTCTATGTGTTACCTTGCCAGCATATTCCATGTGCTGACCCATTTTCGGGCTGCAACGTTAATGTTGCAGACTTTTCAAACGATGATTAAGGAGTTTTTAGGTCGTGGTTCTATACTCAGTGATGCCGTTGGAGTTGATGGACTCACTTATCTTCCAAGTCTTCCACTGTTATCGTTATTAGATGGCCTTAAGCCATATTTATTGTAATGAGTTCTCTTTTGAGACATTCGATGTAATAAGTGTGTGATTGCTACTCTGCTATAAATCCTCCGAGTACTGTGTGGTGTCAGCATTACTGATCCAGGGATGACACCAGAGCACAGAGATCAGACTGTTTGAGGTCTGGTCGCTATAGAGATGGTATCAGAGCACATGCTGACTGTAGGACATGACCACTAAGCTAAAGACCTAGATCACTACTCACTCTCTTCTCTTCTGACCTCTCATCTTTTCTATTCTTTAGGATGGCGGATGCAAGGAACAAGTTTACGCAACCGAATGAAGATGCACCCTTTGGACATCACTTGAAGGAAGTCACTAGATACCTGAACATAGGAGTACCAAGCTTCACGGGGACCTACAACGCCACTTTACCTGAAGAGGAGCGCTGGATGATTCAAGTTCAAGTTCCAGGAAGGACGTTCATGCCAGTCACTGAGCCCATAGAATTTTCTTTTGATGCACCAACTTGGAGTCTAGGAAAGATCATGGCGGCTCACATCACCATGGGACGCATTGGAGAAGTCTACCGCAAGGATCTCAGGGATACTATCTACCAGATTTGTGGGCGCCGAGATGAACACTGGGAGATGATCAACACCAGGAATGATATATCAATTGCAGCATTTATCCAAGAGTTAAACCAGCACATTCGAGGAAAGGAGAACCAGATGTGCGCCGACATTATAGATCTGAAGAAGGCTAAGACCAGAATCAAGGAACTGGAGGAAGAACTCAAGGCTACACGTGAAGATTATGAAGAGGAAATTGAAGTATTGGTGGAGAAGAATGACGATCTGATCAAGAAGATTGGAATATTTATGGGAGCCCCGACGCCAGTAGAGGAAGACGAAGAACCCATGGAGATTAGCCCGGAAGACTACATCATCATCGACGGCACCGACTCGGAAGCAGATAGTAGCGATGATGACTATGTTGATAAAGCTGGAGCAGATATTATGGAGTCAACAACCATAGAATATTTCTAATAGACCACCTCACCAGTAGTAGTAGTCCACCATGTAAATATAGTAGTCCGAGCACTTTTGCGATAGTTAGATCGAATGTATGCCTTTGGTTGATTGATTCAAGTGAATTGTTTGCTTTTGCCTCATGTGCATATGGGTAGTGTTTTATCTTTAGACCCTCTCTATTCTTATATCTCATCTTTTCTAAAACCCGCAGATGCCTCCGAGACGTGACCCTGGATTTGCTTTCCCACCGGAGCTCACCCAGTTGATCCAGGAGCATAACACATTGATGCAGTTGCTAGTCCAGAATCAGAACCAGGGGAACAACAACAACAACCCACCACCACCACCACCTGTTGACCACTTAGCCCGTTTTCTTAGGCTGAATCCGTCGGTGTTTTCTAGTAGCACCGAGCCGATAGTAGCAGATGATAGGCTCCGCAAGACAGCTAGGGAGTTGACCACAGCAGGATACACAGATGCGGAGAAGGTGAAGTTTGCCGCACATTAGTTAGAAGGACCCGCAGCATCATGGTGGGAGAATTTCACAGCCACCTTCCCAGTCGACACTGTCACATGGGACCAGATTCAGCAGCCTTTCCATACTGCCCATGTTTCAGCAGGAGCTATGGCCATGAAGAAGCGTGAGTTTCGTAACTTGCGCCAAGGAGGATGGACAGTTGGCCAGTATGTGGAGGAGTTTAGTAAGCTAGCACGTTATGCCCTAGATGACGTCGCTACGGATGCAGCTAAGCAGGAGAAGTTTCTGGAAGGACTGAATGATGAGTTGAGCATGCAGTTGATGGTAGCAACATTCAACAACTACCAGGAGTTGGTAGATCGTGCTCTTATGATTGAAGGGAAGCAGCAGCAAATTGAGAATCGCAAGAGGAAGTATGGACAAGGAAAGTACAATTCAGGAGCTCAGCAGAAGCCACGTTTTACCCCTAGACCGGGAGGACATTTTCAGCATACCCATGGGGGAGGTAGCTCGCACAATCACAATGGCACTAAGAATGGTAATGGCAATGGAGGAAGCAACGGCCAGAACCGCACCAACCCATCAACCCCAGCCAAGAAGGACTTGAGCCAAGTCACTTGCTATAAGTGTTCGAAGCCAGGACATTATGCCAATGAATGTCCTGAAGGCCAAAATGGCAATGGAAGTTCTGGGAAGAAGCCGAACCCTTTCAACAGGGGACAGGTGAACCACGTTAGCGTGGAGGAGGTTGAAGCTCAGCCCGATGCAGTAATAGGTAAGTTTTTGGTTAAGTCATTTACTGCACTCGTTCTTTTTGATACTGGTGCATCGCATTCATACATCTCAAGGGGATTTGTGGATAAGTATAACCTACCAACCCAAGCCCTTAGGTCACCCATGTTAGTAACCTCGCCAGGAGCAGAGTATGTGGCTAGTCTATGGTGTGATCGGTTACCATTAAGGATTGGTAACTATGTTTTTCCCTCAGACCTAGTAGTATTGGAATCTCAAGGATTGGATGTGATATTAGGCATGGATTGGTTATCAAAGTATGAAGGGAATATTGAGTGTGCTAGTAAGTCAATTTTGCTTACCACACCAGAAGGGAGAAGGATCAAGTATGTATCCCGGCATGTGCCAAAGAGGACCCAAGTAAATTGCCTAACAGGAATTGTGCAGGAGGAAGTACCAGTGGTAAGGGATTTCCTGATGTATTTCCAGAAGAGTTGCCAGGCATGCCACCAGATAGAGATATTGAGTTCTTGATTGAGCTATTGCCAGGCACTGGGCTAATATCAAAGAGACCATATAGGATGCCAGCAAAGGATTTGGTGGAAATTAAGAAGCAGATTAAGGAGTTACTGGATAAGGGATATATTCGCCCAAGTTCTTCGCCTTGGGGATCGCCAATACTTCTAGTGGAGAAGAAGGATGGATCGTTAAGGATGGTTGTTGATTATCGAGGATTGAACGAAGTAATGATCAAGAACAAGTACCCACTACCAATGATCAACGATCTGTTTGATCGATTGCAAGGATCTAAAGTTTTTTCCAAGATCGATTTGCGATCAAGATACCACCAGTTGAAGATTCGAGAACAGGATATTCCGAAGACAACTGTTACCACCAGGTATGGGCTGTATGAGTATACCGTTATGTCATTTGGTCTGACTAACGCGCCTGCCTATTTTATGAACATGATGAACAAAGTGTTTATGGAGTTTTTGGATAAGTTCGTCGTAGTGTTCATTGATGATATCCTGGTATATTCGAAGAATGAAGAGGAGCATAAGGAACAATTGCGTTTGGTACTTGGAAAGCTCAGAGAACATCAATTATATGCCAAGTTCAGCAAATGTGAGTTTTGGTTGAAGGAAGTAGGATTCCTCGGACACGTTATATCTGGAGAAGGTATAGCAGTTGATCCCACTAAAGTTGAAACCGTGACCAAGTGGGAAGCCCCAACAACAGTTGGAGAGATCCGGAGTTTTCTTGGACTCACAGGATACTACCGGAGGTTTATTGAGAATTTCTCAAAGATTGCGAAGCCTATGACGGAGTTGTTGAAGAAACATACCAAGTTCATATTGACGGAGGAGTGTGAGGCTAGTTTTCAGGAGTTGAAGAAATGCTTGGTTACCTCACCAGTGTTGATTCTGCCAGACCAGACCAAAGATTATGAGGTGTATTGTGACGCTTCATGTCGAGGACTTGGAGCAGTGCTTATGCAGGAAGGGAGAGTTGTTTCATATGCCTCAAGACAACTGAAGCCCCATGAGTTGAATTATGCCACGCATGATTTGGAGTTAGCAGCTGTAGTGCATGCATTGAAGACATGGAGACATTTCCTCATTGGAAACCATTGTGAGGTGTACATGGATCATAAGAGTTTGAAGTACATTTTCACACAGAAGGATTTGAATCTCAGACAAAGGAGATGGTTGGAGCTTATCAAAGATTATGATATGAAATTGCACTATCACCCCGGAAAGGCTAATGTAGTAGCAGACGCATTAAGCCGCAAGAGCCATGTCAATACGTTAATGACGGGAGAAATACCAAGGGAGTTAGCAGAAAATCTTCGTGAACTATGTTTGGAAATAGTTCCGAGAGGCTATGTAGCAGCATTGGAGATTCAGTCAACTTTGATGGATAGAATCAGAGAAGCTCAGAAAACTGACAAAGAGATTGCCGCTATAAAGGAGAAACTGAGCAAAGGAAAAGCTAAAGGATTTCGTGAGGATGAGCACGATACCCTATGGTTTGAAGACCGTGTTTACGTGCCCAATAACCCGGAAATCAGGAAGTTGATTTTGCAAGAGGCACACGATTCACCGTATTCAATTCACCCAGGAAATACCAAGATGTATTTGGATTTGAAGGATATTTTCTGGTGGACCGGAATGAAGAAGGATATTGCGGAGTATGTAGCAGTTTGTGATGTATGCCAGAGAGTAAAGGCAGAGCATCAGAAGCCAGCAGGATTGTTACAACCATTGCCGATACCCGAATGGAAGTGGGATAAGCTAGGCATGGATTTTATCACGGGATTGCCCAGGACTAGTTCAGGCTATGACTCAATTTGGGTTGTAGTTGATCGATTGACGAAAGTAGCTCATTTCATCCCAGTAAAGACCACTTACATCAGTGCTAAGTTGGCAAAGATATACATGACCAGAATAGTATGTCTTCATGGAGTTCCGAGGAGTATCGTATCAGATAGAGGAACCCAGTTTACCTCAAAGTTCTGGAAGCAGTTGCACAAAACTTTGGGTACCAGGCTAGAATTCAGTACAACTTTTCATCCACAGACAGATGGACAGACCGAGAGAGTCAATCAGATTTTGGAGGATATGCTGAGAGCTTGTGCGCTAGATTATGGATCTAGTTGGGACGATAATTTGCCATATGTAGAGTTCTCTTACAACAACAGTTACCAAACCAATTTGAAGATGGCACCTTTCGAAGCTTTGTACGGAAGGAAGTGCAGGACACCGCTGTCGTAGGACAAAGTCGGAGACCGCCAGTTATTTGGACCTGACTTGATTAAAGAGTCTGAACAAAAGGTGAAATTGATTCGCGATAGACTCAAGATAGCCCAGTCCAGACAGAAGAGTTATGCAGATTCTAAACGCAAGGAGACAGTTTACGAAGTCGGAGATAGAGCTTATCTTCGAGTATCTCCACTTCGGGGAATAAAGCGTTTTGGAGTTAAAGGGAAGTTAGCGCCACGATTTGTAGGACCATATCGAGTTTTGGAACGTATGGGAGAAGTGGCCTACAAGTTGGAACTGCCCGAAGAATTGTCAGGAGTACATGATGTGTTCCACGTTTCTCAGTTAAAGAAGTGTCGCGCTTAGATGGCTGACGTACCGTTGAGAGATACAGTGCCTTTGGAAACTATTCAGTTGGATAACGATTTGACCTACGAGGAGAAACCAGTTAAGATCCTCGAGTTTGCCAGCCGAGTTACTCGCAGCAAGGTTATCAGGTTTTGCAAAGTTCAGTGGAGCCACCACACGGAGGATGAAGCCACCTGGGAGCGAGAGGAAGATTTGCTCAAAGACCACCCTCACCTATTTTCTAGCCAACCCGAATCTCGAGGGCGAGATTCATCTTAAGGGGGGTAGGTTTGTAATATCCCAAATTTTCAATTTGGAATGTTATACATTAGATCATCATTTCATATCATATTTTATTTTGCATTTTGGCTGATCCTAGAAAATTCTACGCAACTCAATGACCCACGGAGAGAGTTGGGGATTTCGTTATTTTCATATTTGAATTTTCTCAAATTTTGAGAATAGGATCATTTGATTTTATTTATTTTATCATCAATTATTTCTATTACAAAAATATGAGAGAGGGAATAAAATGACTTTCCCAAAATAAAGAAATATTGAGGATTTAATAATAAAATCAAATAAGATTTTATTTCGGAGTTTTTCGGTGTTTTATTTGAATTTAGGAAAAATGTGCATTTCTCAAAATTGCACTTAGGCCACAAATAAATGTTCACTTTGTCGGCTTGATTTTAGAAGCCCGGAAAAATTTATTTCGGGATTTTTGGAGTCCGTATAGTATTTCTTTTTATTTTTCTTCCGAGCGGAATATAAAAAAAAGGGAACCGATCTAACCGGGCCGTGTCCGGATAGGACTCTGGCCCGACAAGATTTAAAAGCCGGCCCAGCCCCCCCCCCCCCCGGGAGGAACCCTAGCCCCAGCCGCCCGCGCCCGCAGCCGCCAGCGCCGCCACCACCGCTCGCGCCGCCCGCAGCCGCCACCGCCGCTCGCGCCGCCGCCGCGCCGCCGCCCGCCGGATCCGCTGCCCCGCCGCGCCGCCGAGGTTCGTCGCCACCCATTTTTTTAAGAAAACCGATTGGTTTTCCGTCGGTCTTTTTTTCGTTTTTTTAGTTTTCGTTTTTTTATTAGATCGGGTTTTTTTCGGTTTAGGTTAAATAGCGAACATTCGCTCGTTTGTTCGTTTAAACGAACACATTCATCATTTAGATCTGGATAACGAACGTTCGTTCGTTAATCCGTTCGTCGTTTTCTTTTTCTGGGATTGAACCCACGATTTTCTGATCGCGATTCCTGATCCGATTTTCGTTTTAGTTTAACTTTTCGCTCGTTTATCGGAATCAGGCGATTCAAGCGCCTAGATTTTCGTCTCGAAACCCTCTATCCGTTTAACCAACTTAAACAAGATCGTTCTACTGTAAAATTTGCCCTAGATCCAGATTACTAGAACGAAGTTGTTTTCTTCCGCCGTTTGACTTTCGTTGCTTCGTTCGATTTGATTCTTTTGCCAACCGGAGTTCTTAAGTTGAACCTTCTGGTTATATCTCTTATTTGAGTTTTACCTGTGCATTAGTTGAGTACTTATTGTATGCTTGTTTGTTTGTCTGCGATAGAGTATCCAGAGTGCGCCGCCTGTTACTTCGAATCGCTAGGTTTCCCGGATCATCAGCAAGGCAAGTAACACTTTGATCATACCTTTTCTACTACCCAGTTTTATTGCATTAGATCAATCCTCACACATTGCATGATTAGTATCTAATTAAATTGTGGGATGGGAAGTAGATGAGGTAGTACCTATTACCTGTTTATTATCAAACCTTTGGGAGTTTCTTCTACGTTTGCTTATTATGCCATGCTATGCTAGTAGACGTGGATTGGGTGAGTGATATCCATGACAGATGTGAGATTGATAATTAATGGTTTATCTAAGGTGGCAACTTAAACACACATCTAGGTGGATTGAGGCACTTGGGTATTCCAGGACTTGCCTATTTTCTTTTGGACCGCCACCCAGGCTCAAAGGGATCATGAGACTATTCATACTAGAAACTTCCATGTGCAGCCACAAGCTATTATGGGCTCTAGCATAGTTTACTAAGTTGTGTGAACTCTTACAGTGGTAGACTAGCAGATGTAGGGGATGTAGGTGGTACGGTCTACCCGATAGTAAGGTGCTAGCGCTTCTGAAAGACTATGTCTCGGTCATCCGTCTTCTCAAACACCATGTAGTGCGAGAAAACAAACGGAGGCGATCGAGTCTTGTGGGGAAAAGTGCGCAAACCTCTGCATAGTGTAATAAACTAATCATGGTTAGCCGTGTCCCCGGTTATGGACATTCTTAGTATCTAGTACCTGGATTATCATGTGAATCTCAACATGTTACTATAAATTAATTTTATTGGGTTATGCTTAATGATGATGCTTAATTGGGATTGAGAATGCTGTCAACCATTCTCAATGTTTAACAACCACCATGATAGTAATTAAATTTTATTCCTTTGAAGTAGGGAAAAATTGGCTTTACGCAAAATTGTAACCATAGAGCTTTCCACCAGCCAAATATGCATATAGTATAGCTGTATCATTCCATTACTCTCTATGTGTTACCTTGCCGGCATATTCCATGTGCTGACCCATTTTCGGGCTGCAACGTTAATGTTGTAGACTTTTCAGACGATGATTAAGGAGTTTTTAGGTCGTGGTTCTATACTCAGTGATGCCGTTGGAGTTGATGGACTCACTTATCTTCCAAGTCTTCCGCTGTTATCGTTATTAGATGGCCTTAAGCCATATTTATTGTAATGAGTTCTCTTTTGAGACATTCGATGTAATAAGTGTGTGATTGCTACTCTGCTATAAATCCTTCGAGTACTGCGTGGTGTCAGCATTACTGATCCAGGGATGACACCGGAGCACAGAGATCAGACTGTTTGAGGTCTGGTCGCTACAATATGAAAGTTTTTATTATACCCATCTTGAATGCCTATCATATAACCAAAGAAAATTACTATGCTGTTCTAAAGACTCTCAAAATGATATAAGTGAAGCATGAGATTTCATCTATTTCTTCAAAATAAAACCACCTCCGTACTCTAAAAAGATATAAGTGAAGCGCTAGAGCAAATGACAAACTACTCCGAAAGCTATAAGTGAAGATAAATGAGTAGTCGAATAATTATGCAACTATGTGAGGACTCTCTAACATTTAAGAATTTCAGATCTTGGTATTTTATTCAAAAAGCAAGCAAAACTAAATAAAATAAAATGACGCTCCAAGAAAAACACATATAATGTGGTGAACAAAAATATAGCTCCAAGTAAAGTTACCGATGAACGAAGACGGAAGAGGGGATGCCATCGGGGGCATCCCCAAGCTTAGGCTCTTGGTTGTCCTTGAATATTATCTTGGGGTTACTTGGGCATCCCCAAGCTTAGGCTCTTGCCACTCCTTATTCCATAATCCATCGAATCTTTACCCAAAACTTGAAAACTTCACAACACAAAACTCAACAGAAAACTCGTAAGCTCTGTTAGTATAAGAAAATAAATCACCACTTAGGTACTGTTGTCAACTCATTCTAAATTAATATTGGTGTAATATATACTGCATTCCAACTTATCTATGGTTCATAACCTCCGATACTACTCATAGATTCATCAAAATAAACAAACAACACAATGAAAACAGAATCTGTCAAAAACAGAACAGTTTGTTGTATTCTGTATCAAACGTATACTTCTGTAATCCCAAAAATTCTGAAATAAATTGGTGGACGTGAGGAATTTGTCTATTAATCATCTTCAAAAAGAATCAACCTAATCGCACTCTCCAGTAAAAAATGGCAACAAAACTCGTGAGTGCTAAAGTTTCTATTTTTTACAGCAAGATCGCAAAGACTTCACCCAAGTCTTCCCAAAGGTTCTACTTGGCACAAACACTAATTAAAACATAAAACCACATCTAAACAGAGGATAGATAAATTATTTATTACTAAACAGGAACAAAAAGCAAGGAACAAAAATAAAATTGGGTTGCCTCCCAACAAGCGCTATTGTTTAACGCCCCTAGCCAGGCATGATGATTTCAATGATGCTCACATAAAAGATAAGAATTGAAACATAAAGAGAGCATCATGAAGAATATGACTAGCACATTTAAGTCTAACCCACTTCCCATGCATAGGGAATTTGTGAGCAAACAATTTATGGGAACAATAATCAACTAGCATAGGAAAGCAAAACAAGCATAACTTCAAGATTTTAAGCGCATAGAGAGGAAACTTTATATTATTGGAATTCCTGCAAGCATCTATTCCTCCCTCATAATAATTTTCAGTAGCATCATGAATGAATTCAACAATATAACCATCACATAAAGTATTCTTTTCATGATCTACAAGCATAGAAATTTTACTACTCTCCACATAAGCAAAATTCTTCTCATTCGGAATAGTGGGAGTATCATAAGAAACTTGAATACGATAAATTGTTTCCACATTAAAAGAGTAATGTTCAGAAAAAGGGTAATCATTATCATGAAAAGTTTTATAAATATAATCATCACTACTTTTATAGCATAAGTTTCGTCACAATAATCATCATAAGTAACAGCTTTGTTCTCATCATAATCAATTGAATCCTCTTCCAAGATAGTGGAATCATTACTAAATAAAGTCATGACCTCTCCAAATCCACTTTCAGAATTGTCAAAATAAGATTCAACACCCTCCAAAATAGTGGGACCATTACTTCCTAAAGTTGGCACTCTTCCAAACCCACTTTCATCAATATAACCATCATAAATAGGAGGCACACTATCATCATAATAAATTTGCATATCAAAACTTGGGAGACTAAAAATATCATCTTCATTAATCATAGCATCCCCAAGCTTGGGACAAACATTAATCACAGCAAATACATTCTCAAACATGTCATTCTTATCAAACATAGCATCCCCAAGCTTGGGCCTTTTCATATCATAAGCATAATCACTCTCATCATTAATAGTATGGATAGCACCAATAATATAACAATTATCAACATCACAATGAGTAATAGGAGCAACATCATTTGGGAGGAATACCTTATTACCTTTGCTTCTCTGTCTTTTCTTTTTCTTCTTCACATCATGTGTGGGTTTTATCCTCTTTTTGGAGCTCGTTATTAATGAGATTGGTTGGATAGAAGGCTCCTCCTCGTTACCTGATTCATCATAAGAAATAATAGGAGGATATTGGGAAGTCTCTTCCCTTTCATCAGTATTCTCTTCATCTTCTAATTGTTTTCTTGACTTTATGTATTTGGCAATATAAGGATTTACAATGCAATTCACCGCACAATACATATAAATTTCCTGTAGATCAAAATCAATAACTTTGTCAAGGGCAAATTCTGGAATATCCTTAGTTATACGTTTCATTTCTTCATAACCTAGAAGCAAAACTAAGTTCATTATGATGCGCAAGGGAAATCAAGTCATCACAATTTTTGGACACGATTAGATCATGAAACAATTTGCATTGGATATTTAAATGATCACGTTCATTGCAAAGTTCACAAGGATGGAAAAGAAATTTTAAATCTTCAGCACAAGCATCTAGCCTTTCTTGCAACCATTTAGTTTCTAAATACTTATGCCTCTTGCAAAATCTATCTTCCCTATTTGGTGTGTACTTGCAAACTCTATGCACTCCACAAAAATTGACATGCTTATAAGAGACATTTTCATCATGACTAGTGCAATCATCATTAGTACCATGGATATTCAAGGAATTCATACTAACAACATTGCAATCATGCTCATCATTCAAATATTTAGTGCCAAACATTCTAATGCATTCTTTTCTAGCACTTGAGCACAATTATCGGAATCCTTATTTTCATGAAAGACATTAAAAAGATGAAGCATATGAGGTACCCTCAATTCCTTTTTTTAGCTTTCTTTTATAGACTAAACTAGTGAGAAAACAAGAAACAAAAAGATTCGATTGCAAGATCTAAAGATATACCTTCAAGCGCTAACCTCCCCGGCAACGGTGCCAGAAAAGAGCTTGATGTCTACTACACAACCTTCTTCTTGTAGACGTTGTTGGGCCTCCAAGTGCAGAGGTTTGTAGGACAGTAGCAGATTTCCCTCAAGTAGATGACCTAAGGTTTATCAATCCGTGGGAGGCATAGGATGAAGATGGTCTCTCTAGAACAACCCTGCAACCAAATAACAAAGAGTCTCTTGTGTCCCCAACACACCCAATACAATGGTAAATTGTATAGGTGCACTAGTTCGGCGAAGAGATGGTGATACAAGTGCAATATGGATGGTAGATATAGGTTTTTGTAATCTGAAAATATAAAAACAGCAAGGTAACTAATGATATAAGTGAGCGGAAACGGTATTGCAATGCTAGGAAACAAGGCCTAGGGTTCATACTTTAACTAGTGCAAGTTCTCTCAATAATAATAACATAATTGGATCATATAACTATCCCTCAACATGCAACAAAGAGTCACTCCAAAGTCACTAACAGCGGTGAACAAACGAAGAGATTATTGTAGGGTACGAAACCACCTCAAAGTTATTCTTTCTGATCGATCTATTCAAGAGTCTGTAGTAAAATAACACGAAGCTATTCTTTTCGTTCAATCTATCATAGAGTTTGTACTAGAATAACACCTTAAGACACAAATCAACCAAAACCCTAATGTCACATAGATACTCCAATGTCACCTCAAGTATCCGTGGGTATGATTATACGATATGCATCACACAATCTCAGATTCATCTATTCAACCAACACAAAGAACTTCAAAGAGTGCCCCAAAGTTTCTACCGGAGAGTCAACACGAAAACGTGTGCCAACCCCTATGCATAAGTTCACGAGGTCATGGAACTTGCAAGTTGATCACCAAAACATACATCAAGTGGATCACGTGATATCCCATTGTCACCACAGATAAGCACATGCAAGACATACATCAAGTGTTCTCAAATCCTTAAAGACTCAATCCGATAAGATAACTTCAAAGGTAAAACTCAATTCATCACAAGAGAGTAGAGGGGGAGAAACATCATAAGATCCAAATATAATAGCAAAGCTCGCGATACATCAAGATCGTGCCGACTCAAGAACGCGCGCGCGAGAGAGAGAGAGAGATCAAACACATAACTACTGGTACATACCCTCAGCCCCGAGGGTGAACTACTCCCTCCTTGTCATGGAGAGCGCCGGGATGATGAAGATGGCCACCAGAGAGGGATTCCCCCCTCCGGCAGGGTACCGGAACGGGTCTAGATTGGTTTTTGGTGGCTACGGATGCTTCTGGCAACGGAACTCCCGATCTAGGTTATTTTCTGGAGGTTTCTGT
Organism: Triticum aestivum; assembly: GCF_018294505.1. Lineage (NCBI taxonomy): Eukaryota > Viridiplantae > Streptophyta > Magnoliopsida > Poales > Poaceae > Triticum > Triticum aestivum. The sequence goes on along the minus strand of NC_057797.1, from coordinate 187,866,400 downwards.
ATTTATAGGAATTTTTGGCGTAGGTCTCACGTCAAGAAGGTGCCCGAGTCATCCACGAGGTAGGCCCATGCGCCCGGGGGGGGCACCCTCATGGATGGCCCGGGATTCTTCTGGCCCAACTCTTTTACTCTGGGGTCTTCTTTTGGTCCATAAAAAATCGTCAAAAATTGGCACGTCAATTGGACTCCGTTTGGTATTCCTTTTCTGTAAAACTCAAAAACATGGAAAAACAGAAACTGGCACTGGGCTCTAAGTTAATAGGTTAGTCCCAAAAATCATATAAAATAGCATATAAATGCATATAAAACATCCAAGGTTGATAATATAATAGCATGGAACAATCAAAAATTATAGATACGTTGGAGATGTATCGTAATGTCAAGTATCATTTCTTTAGACCATGAGATTGTGCAACTCCCGGATACCGTAGGAATGCCTTGGGTGTACCAAACGTCACAACGTAACTGGGTGGCTATAAAGGTGCACTACAGGTATCTCCGAAAGTATCTGTTGGGTTGGCACGAATCAAGACTGGGATTTGTCACTCCGTATGACAGAGAGGTATCTCCGGGCCCACTCGGTAATGCATCATCATAATGAGATCAATGTGACTAAGGAGTTAGCGACGGGATCATGCATTACGAACCGAGTAAAGAGACTTGCCGGTAACGAGATTGAACAAGGTATAGAGATACCGACGATTGAATCTCGGGCAAGTAACATACCGATGGACAAAGGGAATTGTATACGGGATTGATTGAATCCCCGACATCATGGTTCATCCAATGAGATCATCATGGAACATGCGGGAGCCAACATGGGTGTCCAGATCTCGTTGTTGGTTATTGGCCGGAGAGATGTCTCGGTCATGTCTTCATGGTTCCCGAACCCGTAGGGTCTACACACTTAAGGTTCCGTGACGCTAGAGTTGTTATGGTAAATAGTATGTGGTTACCGAAGGTTGTTCGAAGTCCCGGATGAGATCCCGGACGTAACGAGGAGTTTCGAAATGGTCCAGAGATGAAGATTTATATATGGAAAGTCCTTATTCGGTCGCCGGAAGTGTTCGGGGGGTTACCGGTATTGTATTGGGACCACCGAAGGGGTTCCAGGGGTCCACCAGGAGGGTCTACTGAGGGAGTCCTATACTAAGGGGTCCTCGGGCGTCCGGCCAATTATCTATGGGCCGGACTGATGGGCTGTGAAGATATGAAGACTGAAGATGTTGCCCGTGTCCGGATGGGACTCTCCTTGGCGTGGAAGGCAAGCTTGGCGAACAACTATGAAGATTCCTTATTATGTAACCGACTCTATGTAACCCTAGATCCCCCCGGTGTCTATATAAACCGGAGGACTTAGTCTGGAGGGGGGATACTCAATACCGTAGTCATACAGGCTAGACTTCTAGGGTTTAGCTATTACAATCTCATGGTAGATCAACTCTTGTAACACACATATTCATCAAGATCAATCAAGCAGGAAGTAGGGTATTATCTCCATAGAGAGGGCCCGAACCTGGGTAAACATCGTGTCCCCTGTCTCCTATTACCATCAACCTTAGACGCACAGTTCGGGACCCCCTACCCGAGATCCACCGGTTTTGACATCGACATTGGTGCTTTCAGTGAGAGTTCCTCTATGTTGTCGCTGAAAGGTTTGATGGCCCCTTCAATCATCAATAATGGCGCTGTCGGTGGAGAAACTTTCCTCCCCGGACAGATCTTTGTGTTCAGCGGCTTCGCACTGTGGGCCAACTCGTTTGGCCATGTGGAGCAGATCGAAAGCTACGCCCTGGCCATCAGGTCAGATTCGGGAGCTTGAACTACGTCGCGGACATCCATGGAGACTTGATCTTCGCCGGATTCGATACCGCGGTAGCCGCTCCCGATCACCCCGATGATCATGACTTAAATCTATCATCGGGCCGCATCGAGGAGATCGCTCCTGTAACCACTCTGGCCCTAGAGCCGGAGCAGGTCGCGCCATCCAAAGATGGGATGATTAACCCCACCACGAAGGCCGTAGATTCCACGACGTTGGAGCTGCACATGGACCTGGTCTCACTCGATGCCTATGCCACCGGAACACCGGACTTGTCTCCGGCTGTAGGTTCCGAACCACACGAGCCCGCGGATGCCGAGCTTGATCGTTTATCAATCTTCGAATTCAGCGCCGCAGACATCTTCCAGCACTCGCCTCTGGGCAATGTGCTAAACTCGTTAAAAAGTCTGTCCTTAGCGGAGGACTCTCAGCCGAACTATATCTGGCTCGAACTAGGGGCTGACGATGGAGAATTTCGCTTCCAACCCGCCACCCACTTTATAGCCACGGTCGAGGATTTGACCGACGAACTTGATTATGACTCCGAGGACATCGACGGTATGGACGACGATGCCGGAAAAAAAGAAGACCAGAACCCGCCGTTCACCGGACGCTGGACGGCCACTTCCTCGTATGACGTATACATGGTGGATGCACCAAAGGAAAACAGCAGTTGAGGATCAACCTTCCGAAATACAGTCCAAGCGGCGGCGTCAGCGGTGCCTCTCTAAGTAATGCCGCAGTAAAGATAGCAACACCGGCACAAGAGAAGATGACACTCCGGAAGGTGCCGAAGACAACAAAGACCCCATCGACACAACAAATGAACAAGACGAACGTGAAGATGCGCAGGTTATCCCTGTTAAACAGGCCACGCACAAAGATTCAGAGGACGACAGTTACCTACCGCTCTTCGAGAATGAGGTGAGCCTTGGCACCGAGGATTTCATCATGCCCGAGGAACCTCTTGAGCAGGAGCGCTTCAAGCGCTAGCTAATAGCCACTGCAAGGAGCCTGAAAAAGAAGCAGCAGCAGCTTCAAACTGACCAGGATCTGCTCAATGATAAATGGACTGATGTCCTAGCAGCCAAAGAATACGGCCTCAAGCGCCCAACCAAAAGCTACCGAAAGCGTAAATTGCTACCTCAGTTCGACGAGGAGGCGCTGGAGTATATATCACCATCGTACAATGCGGCTGACCGGCCACCGCGTGGCCGGGAAAAAACGGCAACCCATGCCGAACACCAGCCCGCCCTGCCTCGTCACTCAGGCAAAGGTAAATTCGCCCGTGGCCATACATATGACATCGGGCAGAACCTGAACAATAAAGCAGGACCTACCAGATCAATCTACGGATCGCGTGGACGCACCTCGACATGTGACAACGACCACTTATTCGGACGTGACAAACCCAGTCATCCACAGGCCGAACACCGCAGACGGACTTCATCAAAGCTGCATCACAATACGGCCCGATACAGAGGCCCCGCACACCCTCATTGCTTCACTGATGAGGTCCTGGATCACGAATTCCCCAAAGTATTCAAGCCCGTGAACATAGAATCATACGATGGGACCACGGACCCCGTGGTGTGGATTGAAGACTTCATTCTCCACATCCATATGGCACGCGGAGATGACCTCCACACCATCAAATACCTCCCTCTCAAAATCAAGGGGCCCGCTCGGCATTGGCTAAACAGTCTGCCTGACAATTCCATTGGCAGTTGGGAGGACTTGTAAGAGGCTTTCCTCAATAACTTCCAAGGTACATATGTTCGACCTCCAGACGCTGATGACTTAAGCCATATAGTCCAGCAGCCTGGAGAGTCTGCCAGGAAATTCTGGACAAGGTTCCTAACTAAAAAGAACCAAATTGTTGACTGTCCGGACGCCGAAGCTCTAGCAACTTTCAAACATAGCATCCGCGACGAATGGCTCGCTTGCCACCTTGGCCAAGAAAAGCCAAAGTCCATGGCGGCCCTCATGGCACTAATGACCCGCTTTTGTGCGGGCGAGGACAGTTGGTTGGCCCGTAGCAATAACAATGAAGCGACGCCGCACCCCTGAAGTTAAAAATAACAAAGACAAGTCTCGACGCAATAGATACAAGCGCCGAAATAGCAGTGACAACACCGAGGATATGACAGTCAACGCCGGATTCAGTGGCTCTAAGTCCGTCAGCGCAAGAAGCCGTTCCAAAAGAACAATTCGGGCCCATCCAGCTTGGACCGCATACTTGATCATCCATGCCAGATTCACGACACCCCCGACAAGCCTCCTAATCATACAAATAGAGAGTGCTGGGTTTGCAAACATACCGGCAAATTAAACGCCGAGAACAGGGAAAAAGGATCGCAAAGCGTGGATGACGATGAAGAACCACGACAGCCGAACACAGGGGGACAGAAGAAGTTTCCCCCTCAGGTCAAAATGGTGAACATGATATATGCCATCCACATCCCCAAGAGGGAGCGCAAGCGTGCGCTTAGGGACGTCTACGTGATAGAGCCAGTCTCCCCAAAGTTCAACCCATGGTCGTCGTGCCCGATCACTTTTGATCACCGGGACCACCCGACCAGTATCCGTCACGGGGGCTCAGACGCACTAGTCTTAGACCCAATAATTGATGGGTTTCACCTGACTCGCGTCCTTATGGACGGTGGTAGCAGCCTCAATCTGCTCTATCAGGATACAGCGCAGAAAATGGGCATTAACCCATCAAGGATCAAGCCTACAAGGATTACCTTTACAGGAGTCATACCAGGTGTAGAGGCCTGCTGTACGGGCTCAATCACATTAGAGGTTGTCTTCGGATCTCCGGACAACTTCCGAAGTGAGCAATTAATCTTCGATATCGTCCCATTCTGCAGTGGCTATCATGCACTGCTCGGACGAACTACGTTTGCTCGATTCAACGCAGTGCCACACTATGCTTATCTCAAGCTCAAGATGCCCGGTCCACGCGGCGTTATAACAGTCAATGGCAATACGGAACGCTCTCTCCGTACAGAAGAGCACACAGCTGCCCTAGCAGCAGAAGTACAAAGCGGCCTTCTCAAGCAGACCCTTCATTCGGCTGATGAGCCCGCGGACATCCTTAAGAGGGTCCGAACTACTCTGCAGCAGGAGAGCTCGGCTCGTCAGGAGCTCGACTAGTGATACGTCTCCAACGTATCTATAATTTTTGATTGTTCCATACTATTATATCATCAACTTTGGATGTTTATGGGCTTTATTATACACTTTTATATTATTTTTGGGACTAACCTATTAACCTAGAGCCCAGTGCCAGTTTCTGTTTTTTCCTTGTTTTAGAGTATCGCAGAAAAGGAAAATCAAACGGAGTCCAATTGACCTGAAACTTCACGGAACTTATTTTTGGAAGGAAAGCAACCCGAGAGACTTGGAGTCCACGTAAGGGAAGCAACAAGGAGGCCACGAGGCAGGGGGCGCGCTGTAACGCCCCGAGACCGTTGCGCCAGGTGTCTTCCAGTTATTCGCTGGTGTTGCCTTGTCATTCGCTTGTGTGTTGCATCTTGTCATTGCATCATATGCATTGCATCATCATGTTTTCAAAACTTGCATCCGTCCGGGTTCTCCGAGTTCTCTCCGTTGTCCATTCTGAGCCCAACCACACTTGCACGCGCCCGCGACATGTCCGAGATAGTTTTTTATAAGTGGCCGGAAAATGTTCTCGGAATGGGATGAAAGTTGACGTGTGGTCTTGTTATAGTGTAGGTAGACCGCGTGCCAAGTTTCATCGCAATCGGAGTTCGTTTGACGCCCCAACGATTAACTACAGCGGCAATATAGCCGGTCTAACGTCGGACGTTTTCGGTCTCCGGAAACAGTTGCCGGGCTGCACTCCTCTCCTCTCATCTCAGCCCAACCTCTTTTCACAACCCACCTGCAGCCCACCTAAACCCCTCCTCTGTTCCGGGCCGTCATATCGCGATCGGAGGCTCTGAGACGCTCCTAAAACCCCCCTAAACCCATACCCTAGCCATCCGTGCCTATATATGGACAACCCTTCCAAATTTGGCAGCCTACCCCTTCCCCTACCTCCCTGCCGCCTCCCTCCTCAAATTTCGCGCCCCAAACCATCAGCCGCCGCCTCCACCTTGTTTTCCGGCGCCGCCCAGCCGCACCCTGCCACTTGGCAAGCCGTGAGTGGCTGCACCGCCGCCAGCCGCCCACTGTGGCCTCTCCCGTGCCGCTACGCGTCCCTCCTGGCGTCCTGCACCGTCGTGGCCCGCCCAGGCCCGGGGCAAGCCCGCGGAGCCCATCGGGGCCCATCCTTGACCCCGCACGCCGCAACCTTCAATCCAGATCGGGGGAGCCCCGATCTCCTCTCCCTGTCACCCCGCCGTTCGCCGCCGGCGACCAAGGCCGCCGGAGCACGCCCGCCGACGACCTCCTCCGCCACCCAAGTCTTGTTGTCCCTGCCGTTCATCTCCTCCTCTCTTCCTTCTCCTCACCATGTCTTCCTCTCACCCCCCAGTCAAACCATTCTCCAGCAGGTAACCGCCACCGCCGCCATGGGAGTTCGCCGGCACCGGAGCTCCCTCGGCGCCGCCCTCGACCACCGCTGCTGGATCCGCCCGGAAGCGAAAGCCGCTGCCTCCGGATCCGGCGTCCTCTGCCGCCTCGCATCCGTTCCCGACCTCGTCTCTGCCTGTCCCACGCCCCTGGACCTCGCCGGAGTTGCGCTAGGCCGCCGTCGTCGTCCTGCTTCGGGGACGAGCCCGAACTGCTCGACCCACTCCTTCGTTGACCGCGGCCACCTCCCCATGGGCCGATACCCAGCATAGGGCCCGGCCTGTGCCAACTCGGCCTATTGCACCCGCTCCGTCCGCACGAGGCCAGATCTGCCAACCGGCCCAAAGCCCGCTGTGAGCAGATCCCCCAGCCCCGCCTCTCTGTTCAGCCCAGCAGTGCACCAGATTCAGCTCGTTGATGTTTTTTTCAGGATATGTGAATTCATCTATTTATCCCAGAGTTTGCAGTTTTACAGAAACCCCCCTTAGTTTCGTGCATTTAATAACTTCACAACCGTGCATCGGATCTAAATAAATTATATATGAAACTTGCTTAGAATTTTGTCTAGATTCATAATATCCAACTTTCATCTATGTTTGAAATGTTTAAAATGTTGTTTGATTAAATTTGCTCCTATGCCATGTTAAAATGCTTTAATTCATAACTAAATAACCGTAACTCCGAATTTAATAAACTTTATATGTAAATGGGGTAGAAAAATGCCTAGTTCAACATGGTGTACTTGTTTTGCATGCTTAACAACTCTAAAATTATGTTTAGGGCAAAACAGTACCAAACCTAATATAGGCATATGAGGAGTTTCTGGAATTGTTGTTCGTTGTTTCCGGCCTCATTTAAACTTGACTAGATAGGTAGCTTTCATTTTCTTCACTCTCTTGCCATGCTAACAACATTTAATCTTGTTGGGTACATAAACGAGAGAGAACTAAATAAGTCATGTGGTGTTTTCTTCAATATGTCACTCCGTTGCATATTGAGCTCCACTTAATGTGTAGTGTTGTTTGTGCACTTTGCCATGCCATGCTTCATTAAACCGGACATGCATCATAATTGTTTATGAATCATGCCAGGTCTATGTGTTGGTTGTTTACTATGTTGTTTGCTTCTTTCCGGTGTTGCTTCTTCGGGTTGGTTCCGGTAACGTCGTGTTTGTGAGGAACCGTTCGACTACGTCCGTTTGTCTTCTTCATGGACTCGTTCTTCTTCCTTGCGGGATTTCAGGCAAGATGACCATACCCTCAAAATCACTTCTATCTTTGCTTGCTAGTTGCTCGCTCTTTTGCTATGCCTATGCTGCGATACCTACCACTTGCTTATCATGCCTCCTATATTGTTGAACCAAACCTCTAACCCACCTTGTCCTAGCAAACCATTGTTTGGCTATGTTACCGCTTTGCTCAGCCCCTCTTATAGCGTTGTTAGTTGCAGGTGAAGATTGAAGTCTGTTCCTTGTTGGAACATGGAGATGTTGTTCCTTGTTGGAACATGTTTTACTTGTTGGGATATCACAATATATCTTATTTAATTAATGCATCTATATACTTGGTAAAGGGTGGAAGGCTCGGCCTTATGCCTGGTGTTTTGTTCCACTCTTGCCGCCCTAGTTTTCCGTCATATCGGTGTTATGTTCCCGGATTTTGCGTTCCTTATGCGGTTGGGCTATTATGGGAACCCCTTGACAGTTCGCCTTGAGTAAAACTCCTCCAGCAATGCCCAACATTGGTTTTACCATTTGCCACCTAGCCTTTTTTCCTTTCCCTTGGGAGTCCCGCTCCTAAGGGTCATCATTATTTTACCCCCCCCCCCCGGGCCAGTGCTCCTCTGAGTGTTGGTCCAACTTGTCAGCCGCCGATGGCCGCCAGGGGCAACTCTGGGCTAGCCTACCAGAAGTTTAGACAATCCGGTGTGCCCTGAGAAAGAGATATGTGCAGCTCCTATCGGGATTTGTCGGCACATTCGGGCGGTGTTGCTAGTTTAGTTTTACCCTGTCAAAATGTCTTGTAACCGGGATTCCGAGTCTGATCGGGTCTTCCCTCTAGGAGGTCTATTCCTTCGTTGACCGTGAGAGCTTGTGATGGGCTAAGTTGGGACACCCCTGCAGGGATTTGAACTTTCGAAAGCCGTGCCCGCGGTTATGGGCAGATGGGAATTTTTAACGTCCGGTTGTAGAAAACCTGAAGTTGACCTTAATTAAAATGCATCAACCGCGTGTGTAACCGTGATGGTCTCTTTCCGGCGGAGTCCGGGAAGTGAACACGGTGTTGGAGTTATGCTTGATGTAGGTTGTTATAGGATCACTTCTTGATCATACTTTCTCGACCGTGCTTTGCCTTCTCTTCTCGCTCTCATTTGCGTATGTTAGCCACCATATATGCTGGTCGCTTTCTGCAGCTCCACCACATACATTTTACCTTACCCATAAGCTTAAATAGTCTTGATCGCGAGGGTGCGAGATTGCTGAGTCCCGTGACTCATACTTCCAACACCAGTTTGCAGGTGCCGATGAGTCCATGCATATGACGCAACCAAGCTCAGGAGGAGCTCGATGAAGATCTTGTCCTTTGTGTTGTTTCGCTCTAGTTGATCAGTAGTGGAGCCCAGTTGGGGTCGATCGGGGACCTTGTCGTATTTGGGGTTCTTCTTTTATTTTGGTTCCGTAGTCGGACCTTGATTGTATCTGGTTGGTGTAATGCTTTATTCATGTAATTGTGTGAAGTGGTGATTGTAAGCCAACTATGTATCTTTTCCCCTATTGTATTACTTGGGTTGTGTGAAGATTACCTCACTTGCGACATTGCTTTCGATGTGGTTATGCCTCTAAGTCGTGCTTCGACACGTGGGAGATATAGCCGCATCGAGGGCATTACAAGTTGGTATCAGAGCCTTCCCCGACCTTAGGATCCCCCACTGTTTGATCATTTTTAGCAGCCGAGTTGTGTCTAGAAAAATGTTTTGAGTCATTTAGGAATTATATATCGGAGAGTTTAGGAACTATTTTTACTCCCCAATCCCTTCATCGCTCTGGTAAGGCATCCTGATGTAGAGTTTTGACTCTTCTCTTCTCAAATTTCATTAAAAAATTAGGATCACGCGAGTATCTTGGAATCGTTACGATGGTTTTGCGACGAGAACATTGTCTTGATGCCTCCTGTCAGGGGTTTTGTGGCAGTGTCCCGGGGAGTTGAGCTCCGAGGTGTTGTCGTCACAATTTTATCGTTGCAGTTCTGGAATACCTGAGTTTAGTATGCCGACATCGAAAATCTTTTTTATGCAGTTCGTTGGTGAGATAACCTCGACGCCACCCAGTACTGGGGCGGGAGTTCGGGAGTATCACCATAACTTGTATAACGGATGCTTTTCGAAGGTTGAGGTAGATGGTTTCTGAAGTTTTTCTTGGTTATGTGTTGAAGGATGGATACAGCTGGATGTAGGATTTGCAAGTTTTGGGTGAGATATTATGCTTCCCCTGTATCCCCAACACCTGATTGCATAACCGGAAAGGTTCGGGAGTTTCATAGGTGGGAATTCAAGTACCTCGTAGGATATCTTTCCGACAGATGTATGATTTGAAATTGGGGTTCGACGTCTAGTGGTCCGCCTATTCACGGTCGGTTTTACAGTGGTCTCGTTGTGTCTTAAAGAGTCCTTGGCTATGCCGACTCGGGGACGCTTCGTATGTCATGTGCACTGCCTTGTACATGATGGTGTTGTACGATCGAGCCCGTGTAGGCCCCACCACGAAAACTTCGGACGAAATCTCTATCATATGTTTGTTCCGGCTTATTCTGCGAGCCAATCCATTGTTTTTGTTTTTGAGTTGTGGTATTCGAGTTGCTTCGATGTCAAGTGTTGATTCCATACCTTCCCAAAATGGTGTTCTCATACTCCGATGTGGATACCAATCCTTCTTGATAATCGAGATTGTCATGTAAATCCTGTTCAACTGGTGTGTTTCTCTTCAAGTGGATCCGATCATATCAACTTCCGCAAGATCAATTATCAGTTCTTCTCAACGGTGTTTGTTTCATCCGTCTCCAAGTTGCCTTTGTTTTTCCCGCCCTCCCTCCCTTGCTTTTCTCCGAGGACTCATATATATCAATCTAGTATCCTTTTATTCAGGTGAAGTCTTTTCATTCTTTTCTTTCAATGTTCTACCCGGTAGTTCACATGAAGATGCTCTTCTAGTTCGTCATCCCTCACTCATTTTTCTTCTCCGGTGGATTCAAGCCAAGCCTTGTGGATCATATCCTTTTTTTCCTCATTTCAAATACCTTTTTCTTACCGGTGCACCTCTTTATCTTTCACCTCTCGCTATTCATGTGTTCCGGAGTGCTCAAGATATCTCGAAGATTCGATTTTTCCACTCTGCATTCATTCAAGATCTTTTGAGGTTGTTATCTCATTCAAGTCATTTAATTCTACCGGTGCAATCTCTCTCTTTAAATCATTTCAACGGTGTTTCTTTTGAGTGGGCCCTAACCCACAGGTCTTTCCCAGGATCTTACCTGACTCTTCTAATTTTCCCGGCGTTACTCTCAAATTCTTTTCCAAGTTTGACGTAAGAATGAATTTTTTTTCATCAGTCATATGCTTTTCTCCAAGATCTTTCAAATTCTTTTCATTGTTGGCTCAACTTTTCCATTCTTCATTCTGGTGTGTCTAAATAATTCATGGTGATGTTCTCGTCGTCATTCTCGGATTTTGAAGACCGAAGAAGAGTTTCTCTTTAATCTTGCTCCATTCTCTTCTAGACTCATGGGTCTATCTTATTGCCATTCTCTCACCATTGTATTCATTTGTCAGTATTTCTCTTCACCCATCCGGAGCATTTCATGAGTTGTTTCCCATTCATTTCCTCCAAAGGCCATCGTTTCAAATATTATTCATTTTCAGCTTTCAGCTCTCCTTCTCTAAATCTTACCGTGCGTCATCCAAGTATTCTCTTCCCAGCTCGAGATCTCTTCGTTTCACTTGTATCTAAATTCTCTCAAGCATCTTCGTTCATTTGCAAATTCTTCCCGGTGTTTCGTTATCTTTTATTCATTCATTTTCAATTCTTACGTTGGTTTGCTCAAGATTCTCTTCCATGGTGGTCATATCAATTCATTGGTTGTTTCAAACCTACCAGTGTTTCGTTGAAGACCTTCCCAAGTCTGATGTTATATCTCTCTTAATCTTTTCTACGAGAATAAGTAATATGCCAAATCCATTGATTGTCATCAATTTAAATTGGTGAAGGATAAGCATAATGTAATTCTTATTCTTGTTTCATCCATATGTTAATCTTTTCTCCCGGAGTTTGTTCACGATGATTAAATTCTTGGTTTCAAGTGCTCATCTTTCTTTTCCTGGAGATCCAAGCTCTCGCAATTATATCACCACGAAGCTCCATCTAAATCATCGCAAGGTTTCACCTTGTATTTTCAACTTCTCTTTCTTTCGTTTGATCATTCTTTTGTTTACCGGAGTTCTTCATGAAGGTTCTACATGATGGTTCATCAAGGATTTATATCCCTTCTCCAAGTGTTCATTGAGATTCTTTTCTAAGAGCTCAAGCATTCTTCATCTTGCTATCCGGAGTACAATTCTTTCTTCTGTATCATTGGAGGTGGTTTTACGTCATTCTTGATAATTTGAGTTCATGTTCCATGATTCACATGTTGTTAAGAATGAGGTATTTTAAATCCATCAATCTCTTCTTTGGAGTTATCTTGGGTTATATTTCACCTAAAGCCTTCCCTAAGGTTTGTTGCTATCTATGGTGCTTATAAATGACCCAAGTTCTTCATTTATCCTCCCGGAGAAATAAGTTTCTCGTCTCCTTGTTCATATCAATCCAATTCTTTTCCCCGTGGGTGGCAGGTTGTCACCTCATAATTTGAGATGTATCCCATAAGACCATATCAACTTTACTCTTTTCGTTGTTGGTTTCCAACAACTCCGTGTGACCCTTCTCTTTAAGATGCTTTTCAAGCTCATCGGAGGTAGAAGATGTTGTTTTCTTCTCCGTTCTTTTGTTCCGTCAATACAACTTCTATTCTTTCGTTCCGGAGGCATTGTGTTGTTGTTCTCTTCAACCCATCATCTTGTTTTTTCAAGATCATGTTCTTTTCGTGCTTATCCATTTAACCGGAGTGTTGTGTCCTCTGCTCAAGTTTTTTTTTGCCTTTTCAAGTCTTCATCTCTTTTCAACCGAAGTGCTACCCGAATCGGTTCTTTCTCATTCCTCTTTCTTAACGGAGTGCTTTCAACTTTGTTCTTCTCCGTTGTTTTCTTTCTTTCATTTTGCTTAACCTTTTCAAGGTTCTTTGGTTTCACTCATTGGTCAAAGAAGCAACTTAGTTTTACCTCTTTTCTTTCTCTTCCGGTTGCCCTCCAGTGCCATTCTAGATCTCGGGACGAGATCCTCTCGTAGTGGTGGAGTGTTGTAACGCCCCAAGACCGTTGAGCCAGGTGTCTTCCAGTTATTCGCTGGTGTTGCCTTGTCATTCGCTTGCGTGTTGCATCTTGTCATTGCATCATATGCATTGCATCATCATATTTTCAAAACTTGCATCCGTCCGGGTTCTCTGAGTTCTCTCCGTTGTCCGTTCTGAGCCCAACCACACTTGCACGCGCCCGCGACATGTCCAAGATAGTTTTTTATAAGTGGTCGGAAAATGTTCTCGGAATTGGATGAAAGTTGACGTGTGGTCTTGTTATAGTGTAGGTAGACCGCCTGCCAAGTTTCATCGCAATCAGAGTTCGTTTGACGCCCCAACGATTAACTATAGCGGCAATATAGCCGGTCTAACGTCGGACGTTTTCGGTCTCCGGAAACAGTTGCCGGGCTGCACTCCTCTCCTCTCATCTCAGCCCAACCTCTTTTCACAACCCACCTGCAGCCCACCTAAACCCCTCCTCCGTTCCGGGCCGTCAGATCGCGATCGGAGGCTCCGAGACACTCCTAAAACCCCCCTAAACCCAAACCCTAGCCATCCCTGCCTATATATGGACAACCCTTCCAAATTTGGCAGCCTACCCCTTCCCCTACCTCCCTGCCGCCTCCCTCCTCAAATTTCGCGCCCCAAACCATCAGCCGCCGCCTCCACCTTGTTTTCCGGCGCCGCCCAGCCGCACCCTGCCACTTGGCAAGCCGTGAGTGGCTGCACCGCCGCCAGCCGCCCACTGTGGCCTCTCCCGTGCCGCTACGCGTCCCTCCTGG